>NC_039479.1:1067522-1173111 GCF_003590095.1 Trichoplusia ni
ATATTCAAAGTCTCATATCGTCGTCGTCGTCGTCGTCATAATATCCACCAATAAAACAGGTAAAAAAATCCTCTTTCCAAACCAGCACCAGCATTAACATACCACGGTATCTAAATCCGAACCAATCCACTTTTATTTCTCCCTTTGTCCCAAAGGCCATTAAAAATTAGTTCCAATTCAAAACGAGTGACAAAGAAAGATAAACAGTAGAATGACGGGTAGCTCCAATAAATTAGAGCAGTTTATTGTGACATCTCGACATGCGCACGAGTCGATGCGTTGCGAGGATGGCAATGACGAATCGCCGCTGGTAATGACTTTATATGGTCCGGAAATAAAATATCGTTTCGATGAAAACCGTTTGTGAGGAAGAATTCCAGTTAATAAAATTGAAAATGTATTACAATATTTACAATCTATCAGTATGTCAACAATAGTAATATGAACTAAACACTGACTCCACGTATAGCCGAGTTTATAGGACACCACAATATAGGTACCTTCTGTGCGTGTGTCGTCAGTGTATTATAAGAATTCGTGAGATCTATGAATGCTCGTTCTGAGTATAGATGTATTTTTTCATATGATTTAAATGTTTGTTAAACCCGCAATTAAAGGATTTCATTACTCCCAAAATCGTTATTAAAAAACGTTTTTTTTAATTTGCACTTGATTCGAAAAGTTGTCTCAGAGCCTGATAGCTCTGAGTCAGAGGTCTACCTTTTCCACCAATACAGAAACATTAGTAAAAGATTTAAAAGTATCAAAATACGCGCTAGACAAACTTATTTTCAACACATCAGAACCCAGAACAAGAGACTGGTCGATATAAAAAATGTTCAATCAATTACAATACGATCAAACGTTAAAAAGCTGGCTTTTATGATAGCATCAGACTCTTTGCTTCCAATGGTAATACCAAACTGCTTCCAGACATCTTTACCTTTCTGACCTTAAGGTCAAAATACAAATAGGGTAAAACAACACGTGGAATTAGCGTAAAAGACCCACATTTCCCGTAAACATACATTTTATTTTACAACTCGCTCGGGAACCATTTTGGAGTTCGTCGATGCGCCGTAGTGACGGCAATGATGGATCGGCCCCAATAATGATTTTATATGGCTTGGAAATAAAATATTAAACTGATGGAGATGGCTTCCAAAAATATACGAAGCAGCGAAAGCTGTGAAAAATATGAAAATTAAACACACATGGTAAATTTTTGGATTAAAAAATTGTTGCGAATACTTTTAATTTTCAGTTTATGAAATAAATGCTGGGTTATTGGTTTAAAATGATAAAAAAAGTATTTTAAATCTGTATTCGGTCGGTTTAATGCTAGCGTGAGTATTCATGTTATAAAAATATGCGGTATTGACAGCGTTAATCCCGTGTTACAATCAGGCAATCTATTTGTTTATTTAAGTGTTATTTAACATTTGTATAATATTTAGATAGACTACGTTAAACAAAAAATAATAGATTAAAAAAATCTAAAAACCCACGATTTTCAATGTTACTCCATTCGAACTTTATTAGAATCGGTCCAGCCGTTTTTATAGATGTAAATTGCATTGCCATTTGAAGCTCTCCTGAAAATGTAACACTGCTAACTTATTAGCAAGTGCCTTAGTTGCAAAAATTCGGAACGACAAACAAACAAGAAAGTGAGTGTATAAAAATATGAGAAAAATATACTACACACACAGACACACTTCAATGAATTGACTGTTGCGTAATTTTAAACTAAACAAAATGTCTGACTACATACAAATGAAAAACAAAAAACTGTATGTCAACATTCAAACTGGAGTTTTTATCACGAATGCATTTAAATAGTCAATTTTGGTCGCAGATATAACCGATATTAAAATTGATTCGGCTTCGTACGGGATCGCTGTAATCGTAAAAGATAATAATCACCGATAACCGCATCCAATATGGCGTACAATATGGGCGCGCGCGAAATAATTGGCGGGAAATGTCACTTGACAGATACATTGGACATTAAATTGTTATTCACTTTTCTCCTGTCTTCGTTTTTTCTTTGCACACAATTATAAATTGATACTTTTTCAGCAAAAGTATTGCAAGAATATTAAAAAAATGAGTTTGAAAATAATTATATCACGAGGTTTTCAGTAAAAGAGCACATAGCTTTTCACAGTTCTGTTTAAATTCGTGACCTACATAAATCTACATAGTACTACTTAAGTATCTTTGTGTAATGGGTAAGCTTAGATAACGAAACATAAGTTAAGTTTTTTGACGTTTTTTCAAATATTGGCTCATCAAAAAAAAAAAGTTCCTTTATTATTTGCCGGTCTAAAATTTATGTACCTGTGCAATGAACAAAAAAATCACAAAAAGTGAGACCATCACAGCTCTTCGAAAGAATAAGTACTATATAAATAATATAATAGTTTTGTAGTAAGCATCTTGCACTAGATAGAACTAATAAACTAAAATACAGTAAAAAATATTACCCACTCAAGGACTCGAACGATTTTTATCAGACGTACCTATCTAAAAACGCGTTTAATACAAATCAAGCTTAATTAAAATCGCTCAATCCGTTCATGAGCTATAATGCCACAGAAAGAAACGTCATTTTATAACAACCCTCTTTCAACGTCCGGGTGTTGTGTGATCTGGGTTTTCTATAATTATTTTGTAGCATGGCTTTATTTGCCGAAGTAATAACCATGCCTATTCGTTAGCAACCACTTCTGAAGTACGCACGTTACAAATTAATGTTTTTCTCTATTATTTAAATTGCTTTTGAATTAACGTTTTTATATTTTTAAAGGTAAAATAAATTGGTCGATGAACGGTAAAATAAAACAGTTGTCTAATTCGAAAATGCAAAGCTCAACGACATCGCTGTCGACTATGATATTTACATCAACATAATGTACATGTTGATTTTTTCTTATAGTCATATTATAGTTTGCATGATAAATTTTGACGACCTCCGTGGTCGAGTGGCGCACGCACCGGTTTCAAGGTGTCGCTAGCTCTGAGGTCCCGGGTTCGATCCCCGGTCGGGTCAATGTAAAAATGCACATTTCTACATTGTCTCGGGTCTGGGTGTTTGTGGTACCTTCGTTGTATCTGAATTCCATAACACAAGTGCTTTAGCAACTTACTTTGGGTTCAGAACAATGTATGTGATGTTGTTCGCATTTATATAAAAAAAAAAAAATACTTAGAGCCATGCGACAACTGTCATCAACAAAGTCAAAGTAACATTGATGACTAATAAAATGTATGATAATAAGAAATGGTAGTTCTTAATACCAACCGCAACAATATGTTAAAGTATATAGATTTTAGGACTAAGCACTATTATTAGACCAGCTATAGATTAACCTAAAATCTAAAATTACACTTAGTTTAGTAGTTACTTCTTAGTGAAAGTGATGGGTCCAGTAATTGAAAGCCTTGATAATACCTGCTGACAAAGTCTTACAACACATAAACCTACACACCAGGTAAAGATATATGCCAGTTTAAACTTCCTTCAAGCAATATTTACTCTATTACCATTTAATATTCAACCCGTTATTATTTGCAGTTAAACTCACACACAGAGAGTCGATTAATGCAAGATCCACTAAAACGTAGTAAAGGCACGTTTAGACGATGCGAGGTATATCTAGTAGAATCCAAGACATAAGTTTAGTATCAAAAGAGATGGGTCCTGTCTGACTAATTACTGAGTGTCTTTGTGCATGTGAATTGTCTGTGTGTAAATCTCCCCGCGACACAAGGATTAAATAAATTCCTTACTGTGGAAGTCGTTTTTTTTAAACAAACCAACAAAATTAAAGCTGTAACAGCTTAGTAATTGGTTCTTTAAATGTAGGTGCTAACTGTGATATTCATTTCCAAAATGCACGATTTTAGAAATAAATATCACAGTTATCACCTTTCAGAAGATAGATAAAAATCACATATAAATTTAAATATAATCAGAACCCAAATTTTATCAAAATCTGTCCAGCTGTTTTTATACTTTGTACATTGCATTGTCATTGGATTTGAAGCTACATATACCTGCCCTGTTTTTTCCACATTTTCCATTGTATCTTCGTTCCTATTAGTCGCAGCGTGATGCAATATAGCCTGAAACCTTCCTCGATGAATGGTCTATTCAAACAAAAATAATTGTTTAATTTGAACCAGTAGTTCCTGAGATTAGCGCGTTCAAACAAACAAACAAACAAACTCTTCAGCTTTATATATTAGTATATAGATAGTAGTAAGTAGTATAGATACAGATTAGTATAGATTTCTTCGATGTCAATGTGTCAACGCATCGTCTGAATGAGCCTTTATGGATTGTTGATTTAAATTTAAATAGTATTAGTATGACATATATTGGAATATATTGCGATGCTTTTGATAGACGTCGCTTGGCATTTATGTAATTGAGACGAGAATTAGAGAAATTGTTTTGGAACTGAAGAATTAGGATCAAGACACAATTATGCTTGTTGTTATTTTAATAATATTTGGTTAAAATTATATCAATTTACCTTATAATTTATTCATGCTACCGTTTTAACAACAAGGTGTCCACATGACAAAATATTTTTTGTCGCTTTTATAAATGCCACTCTTCGTTCGAGAGTCCGACTCGCACTTGACCGGTTTTTGTTTGGTAATTAATATAATACGAAAAAGAATAAAGTTCGCGAATATAGCATAATAATGTGAAAATTATTGAAGCATTATTTATTTACCTAATTATACATGGTAAACCCTATACCCCACTCGTAAAGCCTTATAAAGTACACAATATGCCTATTCAAACCTATCAAATTTAAATGATAAATTATAATAGAATATTTTATGTCCCCCTACTGGGCACAGGATTCTTTCCATATAGGGGGTTGATATAATTCGAATGTTAAATAATATTCCAGAAAATTGCTGCACATTTAATAGTAGCCATCCAGAATCCTTGAACCACAATTTTATTTATATTCATTACATACCAAAGAATAAAATGAACCGAAAAATCTAAAATATATTCCAATCTAAAAATAAAATTGTCAATAAAATGCGGTATGCGTCGGATGCCTCAAGGGAATTTAGATTGTAACTTTATATATAGCTAACATTCGTCTGTCTGTCTGTCTGTTATTAGAGACTTGTTAAGATTTACGAGGTTTAAGTAAACAAGAGTATTTCGGTCTTGTGTTAGATTGTCGTGCGGTGTAAGCCAAGTGGGGTGAAATTGTATGTATTTGGTGTCAAAGGAACGTGGCTTGTTTTATCGTTATTAATTTGTATTTATGCTGCTTTGTATGTGTTGTCAACTACTTAAGTGTGTGGAGTTTAGTTAAAGGATTAAATCATAATTTGATGGAAAGCTAACGGAAGAAGAGATTCATTCAATCTTTGTGTATCTTTCTTATATCGAAATCAATTGATGTTACGTCTTTCTTATATCGACGATTCAATTAGATCCATACTTTTGTTTCGGATTTAAAGTAATATCTAGGCTAATTGATGATTTGAATTTCAAACATTTGGTGCTATCAAAAATAAATGCACATTTTGTGAACAATCGTGATAAAATCATTCTTCATTTTGTAATTTAGACTGGCCTGTTGGTCTAGTGGTGAGTGACCCTGACTGCTATACCGGAGGTCGTGGGTTCGATTCCCATCCAGAACAAATGTTTGTGTGATGAGCGCGATCATTTGTTCTGTGTCTGGGTGTAATTTATCTATAATATGTATGTATTTAGAAATATATAAGTAAGTTTATCAGTTATCTGGTTACCATAACACAAGCCCTGCTTATCTTGGGATCAGATAACCGTGTGTGAGTTGTCCCCGGATATATTATTATATATATTATATTATTATTATAATCAATTTGATAATGCAATAAAGGTGAAAAAAACAGCATGACCAAGAGATAAAAAAGAGTTTTCTTTTATTCACGATACTCGAAATTTTATTTCAACATAAATACACCAGACATATTTATTTCAACATATCAAAATCTCTCACAACTTCGACATGCCAAAAATAACGTCTTGTAACTGAGTTAGGTAAACCGCTGTCTTGTGTTAACATAATTAGTTTAGTATGGCCATCCTGTGTCAAAGCCGCCCCGGAAAGCCCCGGACACCCCCGGACACCCCCGGACACCCCCGGACTCTCCCGGAAACTTACTTAACTCGTTTCATACTACGTCTAAGTTTAAGCAGACTGTTACGATGTTTGGATCTTTTTTGTCAGTGACGTAATCAAATTTCACCTGGTTGCCGAACTTTTGCCCCCATGGTTAAATAGTAGATAGTAATTAATTGCGTTAGACGCTTAGGGTTGATGTTTGAGGACAAAAGAAAACTACAGAATGATGACCGTAAAAAGCGTTGCTGAATCGATCCTCGATCCTTGTTTTTGATATATTTTGTTAGGTCTTGATTTTTGTTACAGTAGTAATAAAAATACATCATCAGTGACAATTTTAACTGTCCAGCTTAAACGGAATCTGGGTGTAACATGTGACTTGAATGTTTGATAAACCCAGGCAACACAAGAATTAAATACTCAAAGAAAGTTTAACATTAACTAATTGACAGCCACATCAACCGACAAAACAACCCAACACAATTCCCTTCTTTAATTCAACTAAATTAGAAAGCAACCAGCAAATGACTCTGAGTTTAAAACCCGCACTTAATAAAAAGCATATTACGGGAGCCACAAGACAATACATCTACCCTTTATTGCATTCCACGCCGTCCCGAGACGGACTTGCATAGTACAGTCAGCAACAAACATATGTCAACCGTGTGATATTCATAATACTCATAAATATAATCAAAGATGACACGGGTAGTCGTGTATTATCGGCTCAAATTGATTGGTCGCGAAGTATCGTGGGTTCTTAATACACCTTGATACAATCAATGATAGCACGGATAGCTAAGGGGTGTGGGTCACCATCCCAAACTTACTGTTCGCAAATAGGGATGATGACTGGGTATAAAAAGAAAAAATCTCATTAGTCCCTCAGTTAGATAATTGAAAAGTATGAGACACGTATTTTTTCCTTTTTCAGAAAAACTAGAATTGACAAAGATTAACTGCTTTAAAGTTTAGGAGAGGGGGCTTGTGACTTAACGATAGAGTAAAATTTTTTAAACGCCACGCGTAAGTTTCAATCACTGTAATTTGGTCAATTTATGTTTGCGGAACAAATTAAAAAATACGTATCCATTATTATACAAAAATCTACACGACGAACACTGCAAAAAAAAAAATTGTCATCATCCCTATTGTCGTCGGTTGGAGGCCAATGTAGAACAAGCATTTGTGTGATCCTGGAACGCTTTTCCTGAGTCTGGTGTCTTTTGGTTTTTAATGTTTATAAAACCCACGAGAAATAAAAAAACATTTCTTAAAGCAAGAGTCAATTTTATAACAAAAAAAAACAATAACTTAGTGGGTACTAAGACTGAGAAAGAAATTAACTTCAAGACTAGAATTTTACTGTAAATTTGTAAAACAAATGCTTTGACAATTTTTAATACCACACTTGTTCGTGGGCTTTCGATGCTGACCGTACGAACGTTTACGAAACAAGCGTAGCTATTCGTATATGCAAGATCGGACTTTAGAGTTTTATTACGAAGAATTTGAAAGATGTGTAGAGGAGCTTAGATCCTGAATTCTTAGAATGTGACTTATTATTAGCAGAGTTCTTTTATAATACAGAGATTACTGTGCTTAAAATTACACTTATATACATTTTGTGAGACTGATTCATTTATCGGGGTAGCCCGACTACTTTCGGACCCAACCGGAGTCTTTAATTATGAGCTGACTAGTCGAGCACCGGAAAACCGTTAAATCATTTAGTAATATAAACACTTTGTTATTCTATAGTCGCGGACCTTTTTAGGGATCTGTACATACAAAATAGAAACGGAATCTGGTAACTGAGACGACGTTATCGGCCTGTCTTATGTCATTCGGATCGCGTGACTGACTGTATCCCTTGATTTGTTGTAGCTAGATAGTCGAAATTTTCACGAATGGTTTTGTTGTGTTAATAACAAAATGCAACGAAACAAAAATTTAGGATAAACAACAGTTCAGAACCCAGTCGTGAGTATGACTTGCCCTTGTCCAGTTAAAATCCAACATAACATATTTTAATCACAGCGTTTAGACAAAGATTCAAGTCAATGTCACAAGGCAGGTTCAGGTTAAGCATTCGTGCATCATATTTTGCTTATCCCACGGGGACATCGACCCGCTCCATCTACTAACATAGTTTTATTATGTTTAAAAAAACTAATAATTGTGCATTTAATCCATTGATTATAAACTAAAAAAGATAATTAATTTTAAAATCAGTCGTAAACAATTTTCGACATTCAAGTTTAATGCAGATAGTATTCGCCGATAAGGTGCGATTAATAGAATATTCTTAATATTTTTCCAGCTAAAAATATTTCTTTTGTTTCTGCTCAAACAACGAAACATAAAATAATTTCTAAATGAAAAGCCTGTTAATCTAATTTCTGAAAGCATTAACGTTAGATTGACAAGCAGAAAGCGTTGGCAGTAACAAACAAAGGGTAACGAAGCATTGAATGAATTAAATGATATATTAATAAATTTAGCACTTATAATTAATGAATGATGTAGACTGCACGGATAGCCGAGTGGTTGAGGTCACCTCGCCAAATCCACCGACGTGTTGCGCGTTCGATCGCCGCTAGGACAAGCGTTTGTGTGATCCACGAATGCTTGTCCTGAGTCTGGATGTCTTTGTGCATGTGATTTAAATGTTTGTGAAGCATAAGAGCAATATATTGGCAAGCATTTGTCTTTTAAATAATTTTCGGTCAAAATCTAGTCAGACTCGCGATACTAAGGGTTAAAGAAAGGATCTATTGGTCGAATTTTTTTGACTGAAACAAGCGTTGCCTAACCTCTATCTTTACTTTTAGTATTTTTGTTTTACTGGCAAAAGAAATATCAATCACGGCTTATGACAAATTTCCTTGTGACGGACGGAAAGCGGTGCCTTAATAATAGGGTTCCGTTTTACCCTGGAATCTAAAATACTTTTAAATTATACAACGGTTTACTCACACACAAGATCGCACGATTAGTTTCAGATCATTGACGAACATTTTAAGACGCCAGAAACTAGTCGCGCGATCCCGACAAATACGCATCTGTAGTCTGTACCATTCCAGAGAATTCCTTATTCTCCTTCCAATTGTTATTTAGTTTTATTCCTTATTTCAAACTCCAATAAAAATATAGATACCGTTGAAACAAAGCTTTTCATAACTTCTTGTTTCGTGTGAAATTCAATTTCAGATACTTCGGTTACGTTTTCAAGTGATATTGCAATATCGTTGGCAACTGTATCTAGGAAGAGAGCTGAAACAAAAGGGGAACATGTTATGACGTATAGTATTACAAACAGCTGAATAGGTTGCTTATGTCGAGGTCTCAAATGAAATTTGGAATTCTGGAAATTTTGTAAGGTATTGAATTGCTCGATTTGGTAAGATGTGGATTATTTCATATTCATGTGATCGATGTTACAATCGTTTAGTCAAAATTGAAGTTAATCAATATTAAAATGCTTGTAATGGAGAATTTAACAAAAGCCTAATTAGTCCATCAATAAGTGTTTTCTTTATTATTATTTTTTATCAATGATAAATAATATAACTCTTTTTCACCGAGAATTAAAAACAATTGTGGATAAAACGTATCAAAGATGTTGAAACATTTAGAAGTGGTGCTTAATAACGTCACTTGTCGTTAAAATGTGTACTGATAAGTGACGTCACTTAATTTTCAACTCATAAGAGAGCAGTGGTACTTGGTTCTCGGTACTTTTAAAGCTAATAGTAAACCCTGGATAGTATTTCACGTAGTATTGCAATTGGGAACGGCAACAGTTGTTTAACTGACGACAGTGGTGAGAGATTTACGAGCGCATAACGCGATACACAAGTGCTTTCGTTTTAGTAGGGTTTGTACCTTAGTGGAGTTTAGTTTTTTGATTATCATTGTTCTAATCTGAGTTCAGTGTAGATACTTTTTAATTTTATAAAAGTGAGTCTATTAAAAATTTAATTTTCTTTGAAAAAAAAGCTCCCGTGATAAGGAATTTAATAGCGGGGAGTTTTGCAGGTATTCAAGTCATATACAAAAACACACACACTTGAGAAAAGCGTTTTCTTTTTTAAGCCTTGTATTTTTTGTCATTGATTTTCGGAGATCATATAATTTTGCAGCGTAACACATTCATTAGAAGAAATTGCTGACAAAAATATTTTCACTTAAAAAATTAAACCTCGTCAACAATTTTTCGAATTTTTGACGAGGTTTTCGCCTACTGTTAGCTTATCAATAGGTTAACTTTAATATATCTGTTATTTTATACCAATTATTTTTACTTTAAAAGTCTTCCTACTTGCAAATAGAGTTCAAAATCCGATACTCAACACCACACCGATGGTATCACATCATCACCAGATGCGTTACCTCAAGGTTCAAACGATGCCATACAAAAATAACTTCTATTTGTTTTACAATTCCAATTTACTTGAGTACTAACAGACGGGTCGTACCTAATTGGACGTGATTTTGCAGATATCGCTAAACAAATAAAATAAATAAAATGATGAGCGGCGCCACGGGATCAAGTTAATTTTAGAGTGATACACACGGTCAGTCTGTTTGAGCAGCGGGTGGTGGCGAGTTGAGTCAATAATATTTTCTGGGTTTTTGTTTTGTCTGATGTAAGTGGGCTAGCTATTAGTACTAAGTAATATGGGGATCAATAAAGCTAAAAGCTAATTTATATTTCGCAAAGATAAAGAAGAATATAAGATAAAGAAAACTGGTCAAGTGTATATGAGTTGCTAAAAGAAATCAGGCAATCATCAAGTTTATGAACTTTCCAACTGTTGCTTGATTTATATTTTAGTTGTCATAGCATCACTAGAAATATATCATCTACAAAATTTCAATTATCTAGCTATTACGGTTCATGAGATAAATCCTGGTGACAGACGGATGATCTGTGAAACAGACAGCGGAATCTTAAATATTCCGTTATCTTTTACACTTCGATTATGGCACTCCAAAAATAAACTTCAAAACACACTAAATAAATTACCAAATACAAGCTCCACAACAACCATTGCTCTCAAAATAATAAAAAGAATAACCAATCTCTCTACCCGTGTGTAGTCCCACATTTATTTCAAGTCGACAGACAGACAGATGTATCTCGCGTCGTGTGCGATCCGTAGTACATTCCAGATGCACTATTACACTATTTCAGGATCACAATACTATGTCGGCTTTTTGTTGACGTCTCTTAAGTGATATTTTATTTGTTTTTGCGAGTTGAACAATAATACACGAACGGCTTGTGGTTCTACGAATTGGTTTATTAATGTAAGGCTTATAAATCGTTTAGTCTAGTACTTTTATTTTGCTGAGTGTTGAATTCAGTACTTAATTTGTATTTAATTTTTAAGTATAATAGGGATGACGACAATTTTTTTTGCAGTGTCCGTCTTGTAGTTTTCTGTATAATAATGGATACGTATTTTTTTATTTGTCCCGCAAACAAAAATTTACCAAATTGCAATGAATGAAACTTACGCGTGACGTCACGATTGTGTATTTATTTTACCATATCGTCACGTCACAAGCCCCCTCTCCTACACTTCAAAGCAGTTAATCTTTGTCAGTTCTAATTTTTCTGAAAAAGGAAAAAATACGTGTCTCATACTTTTCAATTATCTAACTGAGGGACTAATTAGATTTTTTCCTTTTATACCCAGTCGTCATCCCTATTGTCGTCAGTTTTTTTTTTAAATTTACTTTTTGAATGCCTTGAAATCTAGCCTAAAATGATATTAAGAGCGAATAATTGGAAAGGAGACAATGACATTTTTTTTTTGTATTATTTGTAACTTAAGTCCAAAATTAGACCTCCTACTTCTTTAAGTCGATCAAAAACAACTCTTAGGATCATATCTCACCAAAAACATTAAAGTATTATACATATTATACATTATAATATTACATTAATTACTAAGGTAGAAAAAAAAATGCCGATGTGTGTAAAATCGATAAAGCCAGTCGTAACACTATTATCGCAGGTCAAACGCCTCGTCCAAAGAACGAGCACTGATTACGCTAGCCGGCGATTCCATACCATTAATTCAGGTGTCAAGAAAGTCCAAAGATTAATTTCAGAACTTAATACGTTTGACATTTAAGGTCACATTGAGTACATACAACTGACCTTACTTTTCAATCTGCAATATTTGCGCTATTTTGTCTCAATGTAGTTCGCAAACTTGACTTGGTATATTTTCTGCAGTTTAATTATTTTAAATCCAGCTCTTAGGAATTAAGTCCTTGTGTCGGAGGAGGGGGGTTCACACACATTCAATCCGCATGCATAAAGACACCCAGATAAAAATTCATGGACCACACAAACGACTGTCCTACACAGGGTCGAACCCCTGACACGTCGCGCTCAGAGTGTTTGGCATGGTCCTTCTCTACTAGGCTATGCTTGCAGACGTGCAGTTGGTTCATGTTAGGTTTATGATAATAAATTAATGTAATAAATACTTTTTGTTAAAGGCCTTAATCCATAATCCTTGATCCTAGAAAATATTTGATTAAGTTTAAACTTAATCATTTTAAACTACTTTACCTAGGGTACATATGCATGGAGCTATGGATTAAATTTTACAACTTAGCTTTGCAAAAACGGTCAACATTCAATGACGATTGGTTCTAAAATTTTCCTCTAAAAACATATTTTCTTCCAGAGATGATCCCTTTCATTCTTATTTAATACATCTAATACATCTTTTGCGGCTGCTCGTCGGATGTATATAGCATTTTATGGGTCGTAAGTTCTGACTAGACGCATCCAATCTCGGCAAGTGACCACCAGTCTTGATGGATTACTAAATGGATAGAGGTGAATGACTTTTAGGTTTAATACAGAAAAAATAAAGTCGTATTAACAGCAGGGCAAAGGCCCATACTTCTCTCCTCCCATTTATCCCGGTCTATGGGTAACTAAGGCTAGGTTTGCGAGAAAGATTTCATCTTCTTCGTTGTGGTGAGAAAGTCGTATTTTTTATATAGCCAGTTTTAGATCCCACTGCTTGGCACCGGCCTCCCCCTTTTTCTTTCAAACTTCTCTACCATTAAGTAGGCTTTTTCAAACTCCCAAGTTACATTCATCAGCATGCATTGCCTACCCACTACAAAATTTAAGTAATTTCTAAAAGCTATATTTGTAGCCCAAAATTTTAAGCGTACTAACTAGCCTTATCGCCCTGTAAGTAATGGTCCTTAAACTACATATATTTTGCGTTTCAAATGTAGTTATTTTCGTCTCAATAACCACTTTACCTTTCACTGATCTAGGGAGTACCAATTTTATGAGTTTAAGAGTATTTAAATTCTAAATATCTAATAATTTTATGGATATTTTGCATTGAACAGCTCTTAGAACCATTATATTGGCTTTTATTATCGAAGCAAGGGTTAAGGTTCGGCTTTGCCTATTACGCATTTAAGAACCCATATTTTTAGTTATAATAGTCTAGACCATTTCAAAGTCAACTGCAATTTTATTCTTCAGTTTTTTTTTCGTTCTTTCAAAATACAGGTTTACATTCTTTTTTACTCACATACTACTTTACATTTCAGACCTTATTTGATACTAAAACTAAAAAAATCGTCTCTGTTATAATGTAAGCTATAATTCTTCTTCTATCTCTCTTTATATTACACAAACTTTAACACCTAAATAATATGAAAAGCATCATCAATTTAATGGATTCCCCAATAAACCCGAAACAAATAACTGTTTGAATTACAAAACCGAAAACTCCAAAACAATTGTCTGTGCCTCATCATCTAATGTTAACAAACGCAGCTAATCAATACATCCATTATGACCAGATCATTAGCATCAGTAATCCTGCACATTAGTCCGGGTGCTGGACGCTGGTCTGGCCGCACTGACCGCCGTTAATTAATCAATATCTCACAGCTGATTAATTGGCGCGACCGCGGGAATCGTTGGGATGCTGCCGATGTATTGGGTGAGATGTTTGATGAGGTAGATGAGGTAAATGAGGGAAAACAGATAAAGAAACTATGGTTATGCTATCCTTTAGTAAGTGAGGGCAAGGTATTTGAGCGGTATAAGTGAGGAAGAGGAGTGTAGCAAAAATGATAATGAGGAAGAATATCTGTTTAAACGTAATAGCAATTGAATATGTCCTGTTGGCGCAATTGACGAGCGCAATCCATGCTTAGGACATGCAATATTTTTACTTTTCGCTACTCCAGCCAACACTGTCACCGGAAGAAATTTCCAATTAATATACCTTGATATTTTTAATAATCAGCTGCCCTCATAATCTTATCATTCCATTATTACCTTCTCCAATTTTCGCACATCCCCCAAGTATTCTCAATAATGGCGGAAATTCCACGCCAGCTGCGTGTGGAATCCAAAAACTGCGCGCCCATAACTATGCAGGCTCATTCCGGACCATCGGATTAGAGATAGGATCTGTCAGTTAATTGAAGCCTGATTAAGGATATTCAAATCATTTTGGACATTGGATAAATGGTAGAAGGTATTCCAACCACAAGTGTCATATTTTAAGAAAATATTTAAAAATCGCATTTATTCTACAAAATTATTTTGGCTTTTGCAGAATTTGATTCAATAAATTAAAAACTAAGGAAGGCAAAAGATGCTCGAGAATTTTTATTAATCTTTAAGCTAATGTTCAACAATTGACTGTCGACCAAAAACTATCACAAAATAATGATTTTCATAATAATCCAATTCTTTCCGAGCTCATATCAGCCAAACTCCTGAAAAATTGGCATACTAGGTGGAGACTTCTGCATTAAATAAGTAATTGTTACAATGTCTATCCACAGTTTCCTTCAAAAAATTTAATACAAATCCCCGACTGTTCCAAAAATTATGTCGACACGGTAACAAGTACAAATTTCGCATAAAATGGGCGCCTTTATAAAAATTAGTACGAACAATGACTACAACCCCTTTTTTGTGAACCAGACCATCCATTTAATATCCTTTAGAAATACTCGTACAAAACAATTCTTTATCCGTGATTGTGCTGACTCCCCTTTCTTTTGTTTATTTTAGGATTGTGACACAGTTCAGGATTGTTTTTTTTTTTATATTTTTCCTTAAGCATATTGGTCCATGCTCGTTCTGTAGTATGGTTGAATGTAAGTTACGAAAATCTTTTGAATTTCTGTGTGGCAGTCAGCGTTAAGACGATTGGTTTTCCAAATTAACGTTTTAGCTTTATGAATGGTTTATTCTTTTCGTAATGTCTATGATAATCTTTTTGGTTCTTGGGAATATTATCAAAGTATTAAGGACAATAATAAAAATCTTCGTATAATTTTTTTTAGTCTTACCTGAGTGTCTTGAACTATCGAAAACTGAAATGAATTGCTATATCTAAAAAGTAACGAGTATTTATCATATTAAAGGAGAATTGCGAAACTGAGTGTTTTGTGAAAATAGGCTAAAGAAAAAAACAGGCCCACAATAAATATTGATCATCCAGCAAAATGATCGTAGCGAAGATTGCTTAACTTCAACCTTTGTTTTCAGAATGTATTGTTATATCATCTGTAAAAATGTCAAATGTCATCACGTTGTGTCAAATCACGTTTTATGAGATATAACCTGCCACGTACAGGCAGACAAGCTGACAAAGGAGCCTTAATAACAAAGTTTATTTTTAACCTTTTGGGTAAGAAATACTAAAAATAAAAATATGTTAAAAATGTGTGCGAAATGTTTTAATTACTGTAAATTGTAGGAACTGAACTAAAATTATAATTATTATTATGACATGAAATCCGAGCACGTTATTTTAGGGGTTCCATCGGTTGCTAGGCAACGAATGAGTAGTTCCACCCTTTATGATATAATAGCAAAATTGATGTAACTAAATAATTATAATTTAATTTTGGCCTACATAACATGTTATTTGGTATAAGTACCTTGTAAGAGGAAAATTTACGTGTTTGCTATTTACAGAGCCTGGGATATGAATTTGGCGATGTAAGGGAGCGGAGGGGTAATAGGGGGATTACTTAGGCACAAATGTTTGTCCAATGCGGGGATCGAACCCATGGTAGGTCGCGCAAATTAATCTTGAGTTAATGTTTTATACTACTCGGCGACATGTCATCTTTTTTTTTCTAATAACCGAGTTTCACAAACAATCCAGTCGCATGCACAACGCTCACCTAGACACAGAACAAGTATTCGTGGATCATAGTAATACTGGTTTTACGCGGGGATCGAACCCATGACACGTCGTACACAGTGTGTTTCCTTTGGTGAACTTCACTATCCATGCAGTCCTTTCCAGCATATCGCCTTGAAATATCACCTGAAAACTTCAAAGCATAGCTTTTGCTGAACCAAAAGCTTATCTCGGTGCGTTAATCAAAACAACAGAAAATGAATTAATGTTGCTAAGGAAAAATCAGTTATGACACCATTGAATGATGGAGCTTCGGCGTTGATGGAAATAGATCGCTTTTTGTTTTGTAACACTCCATAAAGATTCATTTGAACTTTGCGATTACGTGTCAATGTTTGAGTTGACGAATTTTTTTGTCATAATGTGTTGTGGATTTATATGGTTTTACAATTTTTAATTTTAAGATTCCATTTCAGACACAAGTGGAAGATGAGTGCGGAGGCCTTTGGCCAGCAGTGGTACATTCCAGGCTAATATTAATCATGAAGATTCCATTTAAACGGAGAATTAAGGGAAAAACGCAGCACTGTTTCTGAAGCACAGCTGTCTGTCTATCAACAGGATTTAGCTCAGGTACCGTTATAGCTAGATGGTTAAAACTTTCACAAATGATGAAAATCAATACCCAGGTTAAGGTTGGTACGGGTTTAAAAATGATGGGTGACGATTCCTTTCCTCTTTTACATATTTGAGAGAATTTATCAGTTTCGCGAGACCAGGTTCATTTGACATTAGAATACACACTTCTATATTATGAAGGCTGCTTTGTAATTAAAGTTGAATCTTCTCGAGTAAATGAGTCCTGAAATCTATAGTTAAATCATAATTTACCAGGGTAACGGAAAAGTGTCGATAATTAATCTTGAAATGAACCAAAAATCCAACCAGTATGCAACAAAAACAATTTAAAAAAGCATTGACTAGAGAAATTTTAAATTTAAATTTAATAAAATTCATCCACCTTTATCACAACCGACATTAAAAGTAAACAGGTCAATCTTTTCAGCAACATTTGTTGAAGCGGTGTCATATTAAACGCCGCATCAGCCTTGAATTTGTCGTAAAATTAAAACAAATATCGTCACAAAACTCGAGAGCCGGTATAAACTGGAGATTACCAGTCAAAACCGCCGAGAACCGCCGAAATCCGGTTAATATAATTACGTAGAAAACTTGGAGATCAACACAGCTTATGTACTGTAAGTTCACAAAAGTATTTTATCGGTGCCCTGTTTTGAATATTAGAGTCTTGTGATGGACGAAATATTTACTTTAGACGGGAAAGTTATACAGCTTAGGAACGTATTACAAATTATTATATATCTCGTAATGTAAAGTTTGTATGTATGGATGGTTGTTCCTATGTCACGAAATAAATACTGAACGGATTTAGACGAAATCTGGTTTAAAGATAGTTTATAATTACGATTAACTCATCAAATTGTTGCGTATCCCGATTTTATGTTCCCCATTTTCGATTTGTAACATTTGTTTTGACGAGCTACAGCTTGAATATAAAATAAACCGTATTAAAAATATGACGACAAATTCTATTGCAAATTTACATAGATGCAATACCAGATTATCAAAACATTTCCTCAAAAAACTATCTTCGTTTTCGTGCTACAAACAATAATCAATCTCCATTCAATTCCATACATAGCTGCCACATACCAAACCTTCACTTTATCCTTTCCTTGATCATATACTATACGGACTGAGGGGATTGTTGACCTGATAAAAAGCATACGTTACCCGCTCCCCAAACAAACAATCTTGACCTAAATATAACCAGAAACAATTCGTCAACTGTCACAAAATACGGTCTATATCCCACACATTCGTCTTGAACAAATGGCCTACACATATTTATCATATATCATAATCCATGTTATGTATGACACTGGCCTGATGCACCCCACAGCGGGCGACTTGCCAGTTCATATAAATACGAGATAAAATCATACTTGTTTTGCATAGCTGTGGCTAGGAAAAAAGCGGTTGAATTGAAGCCAGCTATAAAAATAACTAGAACAAGGGTACAAGCAGGGTAAATAAAATTGACCAATTATAAAAATAAGGACCGTACCCACACTTACTTACATTTTATTTTGATTTTAGTAATTGATGTTAGAGCGGCAACAGATTTATATTATCTGTGAAAATTGAAACTGTCTAACTATCATGGTTTATGAGATATAGCCTGATGACGGACGGACAGACCCAGATTTCAGCCTTTGAATTTACAATCCTAAAAATCAAAAGTACTTTATTTAGTCGACGTTTGATCAAAAGAGTGCCAAAACTTAAGTGGGTCTAGGCTAAGTAAGCGACATGAAAATAGTGAGTGGAGCGGAGTAGTAACAATGATAGTAATGGTTTCCAAGAATGGCTAAAATAATTCCAAGCGACTTAACTTTAGTGGCAGGGATTTGACTTGATAGTCCGCACCCCTTGACACCTGCCATGCCGCTAGTAATCTATGACCAAGCGATTCCCATTAATGACCTCGCTCTTTTTAAAGCCCCAACAAAAATAACTTTCTTACATAGTAATCTCCATTCCGAAATCGTTTTTCCTTTTAAAGTCTCATTTTTCGCGTATAAACTTACAATTGGGGCAAATTTTATTCATGCTGTTTCAGTGCTTTGCATTTTGGGGAAATATGTTTGCAGTTTGGCCTCCAAATGGGTGGCGAATAAAAATCGCGATTAACATCTGAGAATGGGTACAAAATGTTAATCGGTTGTATTATATAATATCTAGCCCTTTTTTACGAGGTCGTGGATATGGTTTCTTGGCGACTTATCATATGTTTTGTAAAACTGTGTCACATTCTCGCATTAAACATGAGTTTGTTTTTTGGGCTTACCAATATAAGGGTACGAGGTTGTACTGATGATGCCAAAAGTCTTATCAATAGAAAATATAAGGAATCGGTGATTATTAAAATGTTCTGAACTATAATTATTGTTGTTGATAAGACCTCCAATGTACCAACAATGTATTAAGAAACTCTGCTGCAATTCCATGGTGTACAATAAAGAATATTCTAATCTAATCGAATCTAACAATGTCCAATTACTGGACAAAAGCTTCGCCACTCTTTCCACGTTTATCTTTCATGAACGAAGGGTAACAAGTTTAACCACTAACGAACAACGAATCCAAGTCATCTTGCTATATAAATTTTAATATAGCCTGTTTTAGATCCCATTGCTGGGCAAAGGCCTCCCCCTTTATTTCCCAAACCTCTATCCTTTGCGATGATATTTGTCTAGATCATGACACAACCTTAGTCGCAGACCACTATACGTTACAAGAAACCACTAAAACACTGTTTAGTCGCAAAATATACAATTCAGCTGAAAAACCAGTCCACAGAAATATCAGAACTACTATAAACACTAATGGCCAGTATTATTATTTAAATATACAGAACGTTGAATATTCAAATTCTGTGTTTCGTTTAACTAAGTAGAAAGGGGCGAAAAATCCTTTGAACATAAAACATTAATCGTTACTAAATGAGGGTATTATTTTCATTATTATCCTTATTTTGCTTAATATCAATGCCTGTTATAAATTACTCAAATCATGGAGCCGGCGAGTGACGTCATAACGGGCCGGCTCAAGGGAAATCACAATGCGATGTTAGCTTGAACTTTCAGTGATAAAAATTGTGGGCTGTGGAATGATGGGATGATATAGAGGGATGCTGGTTGACTTATAGAAAGTTGTTACTCATACAGTATAAAATTTTCTAAATAACTTTCAAGAAATGAAATTTGCACGGTATTGCTGCGTTGATGTTAAGAATTAATGTTTATTTATAATTGAGTGAAAATATGGCTATATGTTTTCGTGTTGCAAAAAAGTTGAAAGCTTTATAAGTATTTTCTCAAATATATGTTTTAATTTTTGAGTTTAGTTTAGTATAACTTGATATTTTTTTCGAAAGCTTAGTTTTTTGTTAATAAAGAGTAATTAAGTTAAAATAATACAAAATTCAAAAGATGAAGGAGAGTTGATTAACTTCGACATTTTATGTTACAGGGATCGTTAATTATAACTGATGGACAGTCCCGGTTATATCCCAGTTCCCGAGATGCAGTCGGATGAGAGACGGATGAACAAACTGACGGTTATTCGGTTATTCAGGAACCCTATTACTGGGTATTTTGTTTCATCTGCAAAATAGCAATTGTATTTATACCTAACAATCAATTATGTCTGAAATTATTATAATGGCCACAGTCATAGTAATAATGTGAGTGTGCCAGTAACATATTAAGGTAATCCTCTCAATTCAGATCAAATATAGTACATCAAAATATATTAAATGAGTGACCTAAATGTAGGATCCCAATGTAGGCAAGTACATTGTACCGAAATTTGTTTTCATTTATAAATGATTTACTAAGAATAACTGAGTAGGTTATTGATATGTTTATCGGGTTCACAAACATTCAAGCCACATGCACAAGCACTCGTGGATCACACAAGAATTTGTCCTACGCGGAGATCAAACCCGTGACACGTCGTGCGTTGTGGGTTTGGCGTGGTGACTTGACAGTTCGGCCCTTCATACCACTATCATAACGTAGGATATCTACAATATGGTATGCAGATCACAAGCTAAAATATGATCCAAAGTAATAATCCATATGCTTATATTAATAGCATAAACGGAGTGTACTAGAACTTGTTTGGGACCTAAAATAACCCTTTGTCTTCAACTTGTGCTATGTGAAGATAATTAGTGTACCATCTCTAGACGGTGCAGTTTCTAGTCTGTTTGCCATTATAAGCCCTATTTCAAAAGGAATAAGACTGATTCTGGAAGGTTAAATTTTGAATTGTAACGTATTTCTTGAAATGGTGTGGAGATTACTGTTATCTATATTTAACTATAAATGTTAATATTGTCCCGCTGTACTTCTTTATACACTGCGTTTCCACCACGGATGGGCGACGGAAATTTGTTGCTTGAAGCGCACCCTTAAACGATATAAAGCACGCAACTTAGAAAACTAAACGTGACTTAAACTTAGAGACCTGTCTAAAATACTAAAACTATCGTTAATAACCTCTAAAACCTGAGCCAAAATTCGATGACAAACAATAATTATTTTATTTGTGCCCCGAAAAACAAGTAATTACAAACACAAAGTGAATAAAAATTAAGGAAGAATTCTGTCAGCCATTTTTGCCGGATCATGTCTCCGGTATATCATTTCTTAGAAAGGTTATTGACACAATACCCAAGTTATCGACAATCAAAGCACTCGCCTTGAAAGAAATTTGTTTGGTAAATATTTATCGCATCAGAAACTTCAGTGGCAAATGTAGAGCCAAGAGCCAAGTTCGGATTTTTGCATGTTTTTTTTGCGAGAGAAAAAATTATAGCGTAAACAAAAACTTAAAATAAAATATCATTAATTAATCTTGTAAGGACAAGGTGTTAATAGAAAAATTGAAATAAAATGGTATTATGATCAATGGGAAAATTAAGAAAGTTGTCAATTGGTGTTTGTTGTATTAAATGTAGTTTTTGGTTATTTTTCACTGTTTTTTTAGATTTTATTAAACTTCTCATAGTTAAGTTATATAAAAATGTTTGGCCGAGACGAGTCTCAAATAATGATTTTCAAATTATAGTCTAAACTTGGCCGCACTCTACCGTGCTCCCAAAGTAACGATTTTGTTTGCGGCCGAACACTTTTCATATTGAAAAAGTTTCTTATTTTTTGTACTTATTTATTTTGAAACTTTTGGTGTCAATATACTTTCAAAGTCTTATATTGTTTGACCAAATATTTTTATGAGCTAAACAAAATGAAGTGTTAAAATATGAGAATTAGTAATAATCACAACTAAAAAAAAAATCACAACTTTTACTATTTTACTTTTCTGAACCCGTAGTTCGCCGGGACAGCTAGTTAAATATAAAAAGTAATAAAAATCAATAACATTTGAGTTATCTTTCCATTAAAGAAAAACAACTTGTGATTAACAAGACAGGTCTCATCGTATTCAATCAAATATTTCTGTTATTATTCTGAGTGCAATCTACATTCGTCCCTAAGGGCTATTGCTCGAAAAACCCTTAATAAATCGTAGCGAAAGAAAGCATTTAATACTTTTATTTATGTTAATTTTGGGGGATTTTTTTACAATAAATGTCTTTAATTGAATGTCTTAAGTTTCTGCGTGTAATTTTATTTTCATCAATTTAATATCAGCTGTCATTAAAACTTTACACAAGGACTGTTATTAGTATTTCGATTCAAAAGACGAAAATGTAACCACAATATTTCCATCACTCTATCTGTCCAATCGTCACCTATGGACATCCGTATTAGCCAGACGGTTTTTTTTAGATAATATGTATTTTTGTTACTGCTATAACAACAAATAATAAAAATATTCATTAAGGTTCGGCATCACTTGGTATGGTCATTAATTTGATGGGTGACGTTTTATTTCAGCTTTTCAGTGTTGGATGTCTGACTCGTACTTGACCGGATTTTTTTTATCTAAAGCGCTTCAACATACCTCTAACTATAATACTTAATTCATTCAAAATATCAATAACTAGCTGTTGCCCGCGACTTCGTCCCCGTGGGTAGAAGAGATAAGTTATGATTTACATATACCTGCCCTGTTTTTTTTCACATTTTCCATTGCATCTTCGCTCCTATTAGTTGCAGTGTGATGGTTTATAGCCTAAAGCCTTCCTCGTTAAATGGTCTATTCAACACAAAAAGTTTTTTTCAATTTGGACCAGTAGTTCCTGAGATTAGCGCGTTCAAAAAAAAAATAACAAACTCTTCAGTTTTATATATTAGTATAGATATAGATAAGACCATAATACACAAATTACTTGTCATAAATAAATAAATAATATTCCATGAAGGTTGAATACCAAAGTAATTATACATCAAAACCCTCAAGTAACAAATACTCTTAGATATTTACAATTAATTATAGGTCCTTATTATTATATCCTTGTTTCCTCCTAACAATTACCTACTCAATAATTACACGATACCGTTACCAAGGGGTAAAGTTATTGAAAAGACAACCCAATTAAAATGAGAACTAACATCTATTAATGCTTACGTCACAACAGAAATTCATGGCTCCGTAACTTTGTAAATAATAAATCTGTCAAGTGGAGCCGGGGGTGGAAGCTAGCGTGCGCTTGACAGCGGCTCAAAATGTCAGATACTTTATAGTTTTTAAAGATTGTTGGTTTGTTTGTCTGTTTGTAAGACAGTAAAGAAATTATTGAAAAAAATATTAGCTAAGTAACCGGTGTATAAAAAAATATGATAAAGAGCGACTCGGACTCGCGAGGTTTAGAGTGTACACATAGAAAAGGGAATACCATTTTTTATAGATTATAATCACCCTTCCAATTTAAGGTTCTTTCTTCGGTTTTTAAGCTATCGGCTATCTAAAATATAAACACCGTGTGTAAATGACAACTGCCAAGACATCGCGGTGATAAACCGCTAGGTATAGCTTGATGATAGACGGACGGACAGACACAAACGGGCAGGCGGGAAGTCAGTGGAGTCTTAGCAATAGGTTTCTGTTTTCATAGATTGGGTAAAAGCCTCACAAAGTCATAGTAGGTTGGTCATTAAACTATCAAAAATTTAGAGGCTAGATATTCCGGCAGAACTTTTAATAAATACTGTCTAAAATCATTGAGTCTGAAAGGCACACCAACCATAAGTTCGGAAAGGCCCAAAGGTACTTGATCGGACATAATACACCTACACAACATTTGTGGAGACCTTATTAAATATGATATGAATTATTCCATGACGTTTTATTCAAGCTTATTTATTGAGATTGCTCGTTTAGTATCCGAACCAACCGGAGTCGAAGACCGCAACCGAGTAGAAACTGACTGTAATTTAAATACTTTTATTGCTTCTCAAAAGGAACCTCTAGTATATAGGTAACTCTATGTTAGTGTTTATAAGCCCAACTAACTTCTCTTAGCATTTTCAAAAGATCATAAATATTCGTCTAATATGTTTCATAATATATTGGTCCTAAGTGGCCAACCCACCGCAAGCAACCTAAATGAAATACCTTACCTTAGATCCCGATCCAACAAGTATTATTTATTAGATGAAAACTTTACGTGGAATTTGAATTACAGAACTGTAGCTTTCTCTTGTAAATATAAGCTTTCTCCTAGGCTTCAGTCTATATTGGCAATAGCTGCAAAACATTACCTTCTAGAACTACAAAAATCTCACCAAAATTGCAATTAAATACAAACATTCCCGCTAAAAACTCTATCAGGACTTGAAATCCTGGCTTTAATTTTTCGTGTAAATTAAAGAAAATGCATGGCAAAATAGTACAATTACATATTCTCAGGTATGAAATGGGTGATGCCATTTCGAAGGCGTTCGAAATATGATCCAACTTCATTCTGGGGTGCCACCTAAAAGTATACAAAAATAAACATTCAAATCGGTCGGCCCTTTAGGAGTTAAGTGACATTTACAGGTATAGTAGAATTGTATGTAAAAAATACTTTTATGTATATTTCCTCATTTTTTACAAACAACTTACGATAATTCGATTTAGTTCAGCTTTCGGTTTTACCTTATAAATAACTCCAACAACATAAACAATTTTAAAATTAATTTATTTTAAAAGGGGAAAATATTTTAACTTGTTAAGGACCGAGCTCTTTACAACGCCTACGCATGTTTACACAAGGCCTCTTAATCCAGGATCTGATATTATTTGAAGTACTTTGAACAATGAAAATACAGATTAAAACAATAATTTAATGATTTCCTATATTACTTATACTATCTATTAATATATGAATCATAAAATCTGTCTAAATTTGAAGACCATAAAACTGATTCTACGGATGACCGACCGGTGTAGGTCTAAACACCAAACCCACCGTGCGTGACTTATCGTTCGTTCGATCTCCACGTAGGACGATTCATTTTACTTCAAGCGGGAGTCGTAAAAACGGGCTAACTACGTCTTTGTATTGGACAAAAATTGCAGTTGAAACCTATAAAAAATTATCAAAATCGGTTGAGTTCTTTAGCTGTTGTAGCGAAATAAATAAACATATGAGGTTTCTTTTTCATCTATAAGTAGCCTGGATGAAAGGTAATTTGTAAAGCGTCAACGTAGCGATAGAGATGAATACATAATAAAAAGATTTACAAAATATAACACACATTTTGGGAGGTACAATCACACAAAATATTTTACACAACTTTTCGTTTAAAATCACAGTATCAAAAAATAACCCAAGTCTGTTATTAAATATAATAGAAACATTACAAACTTTAAATTAGGGCAAAGCAACGTTCCATTGTTTCATTCATAGAGAATTATATTTGCAGTACGGGCGAGACCGCGGGTGAAGTCAGTACGAAAATAAATGTTTACGAGAAATATGATTCAGGTGTGTTTGCTTCAAGTTAGTTGGTTGTCAAACTTGAATGTTTGTCTCATAATTATGTTGGGCTTTGTACTTAAGAACTACGTTTGTTTTGCTTATTGTAGGAAACTTTGATATTTAGAGCTGTGGGCGGGACGGAGAAATAAGCAGGCTGGATGTGCTTTGCTATTATAATAAGGATGTGAATATTGTTAACGAATTGGTATGCAATCAAATGGTACACAAAACGTGAATATTTTCATCATTTTTTCTGTAATTCGCTGCTTCTTGGTGAACATCACATTTAAAAGGGCATTTCTTGTTTGTGGCAAGGATTTCATGGATTTTCATAGAAGAATAATTTTAAAATCGGATTAGTAGATTTTAGCCTCTTCAAAGATACAAACATTCTCGTACTTCAGATAAAATGACAACCAAAGTAAACGTATTTTTTAAACTTCGATTCACGATCTTCAAAATAATACAACAGACTCATTAAAATATTACCAAATTAACGATTGCAACTACAAAAGCTCTCAACGAGTCCTAATGACGTCACATCGACAACTTGCGACCATTACTAATGAGGTCCCGACATATATCGATACACAGCGATATAGTCGCGACACTTATCGATTCAATCGTTAGTCACTGTGGTGCATCCCCACACTCAGACCTAACGCAGGGGGTATACTACCGTCACTTAAAGTAAAATTATTGCCAATAGGGTATTTGACGAGAAAAAATTGTTTGTTTAGTCAGAAAGAGTTCCAAAAAATATTCGATGCGAATTTTTTCTCTCATCTCTTAAACAAAAAATGAAGATGATACAGTGATTTAAAATGTCGTGTGACGTCACTTACCAGTACACTTACTGGCAAGTGATGTTACCAGCCACCACTACCATAAATTTCTTCACAAGTAAATTTAATCTTCCTTACTTTTTAATTATGTGATAAAATACCTGGCGGACTAAAGATTTACATTATAAAATTTAGTCAAATACAATATTGTGGAAGAGTGACAGAACTTTACACGGCATAGAGCGATACCTCTCTTCCACAATGCCACTGAAATTTATCTGAGGGTTGATAGTAGACCTCCAGTTCGGTTCTCTAATGGGATCGTTTGTTCCTCTCATATCAGAGCGTATTGACTATTCAAAAGGTGATGATCATGGTCTGTGCCGATATTCAAACTTGTGCTTTGCGTGTACACAAGTAGTGCTTTAATCAAAGGACTTACCTATGCAGGATAACTGATTTGGAATTCAGTATGATTTGAGTGATGAATTTAGATTCTAGTATATGATGAGTTAAGATATTCGTTTAAAATGTTTAAATGCATAAAGAGCAGAAGATTTTTGTCCAGAAAAAAAGAATATTGAGAAGTCTTTTGAAAAGCCTATATTTTGAAAGCTAGTACTACAAATAGTAATTTTCTGCTTCATATTAAATTACGAAAAGTGGAAATGTGATAGTAAGCAAAATGAGACTGCTTGAGCGAGAGAGACAGAGATATCAGCATGGATTGCCTTCCTCAATAATTGATCTATGTAAGAAAAATATTTTTTCATACCAGAGATAAGCGCTTAAAAACAAACAAACAAACTCTTCTACTTTATAATTTTACTATACACATATGTTTATACAAATACAAACACCACAAACTAAATCCAAACACCATTCAGAAGTTAAACAAAAACTTCCTAACTACCAAACCCATAACAATTGCGTTTCAGTTTTACAAAACCCACGAACGGTACGGTAAAAGCATTTGTGTTTTATAGTGCCCAACGATTTATGACGTCACTGCTTCTACGGTGTTTCGAAATATACAGAGAGTAAATCATTTGGACTTTTGTAAGTTTGTGAATTTCTAAAATGACTCAAATTGTAAGGTACGGTCTAGTTTCCATATGGTCGATGTAACTTCGGCCATAATTTAGACCGCGGCCCGCCTTAGTCTGGGTAAGATCTAAGTATGAGTTATTTGTGTGACTGTATGTTATTACCGTTGCTTTTAGAAGGCAGGAGTTATCTTTAAAAGTCTTAAAGTATGACTTCTTTAAAATTATGTTTTCCTTCTTAGCTTTAATATTTTCGGTGACTGCAAACGTACCTAAAGGGTTAATTTTGAACAAAACACTATTAAGAGACCGTCTGTTTATCCATCAACACACAACGACAATTGAAATTTTAACAGATGAATACTTTCAGAAATCTCTCACTTTTTAATGACCTCATTTGTAACTATACCCATACTATAGACCTCAATTGCAACACGTACGCTAAACTCCTAACAGATTTTGGGGTTGACGTATATTTGATGAGAAAGGAAAACGAACCCGAGGATCTAAGTACAAACGTTCAGCTAAGTCTAATATTGAACCTTTGTGTATGTTCTACTCGTAAACTTTTCAGGTGTATGCATTACAGGAAATATAGAAGAGTTTTCAAGTGCGATTGTATAAATAGACAGTTATTTAAACTTGTGACGATTAGTCCCATTTCAGGTATTAAAGATACAACATGTATTTTCAAATTTCATACCACGCCGCCTATTGTCGAACTAAGCAGAGCTTGTATTCTGGACAATTGATAAACATACTTATATATTTCAAAACATATACAAAATCAAGATATGACGTAAATAGCACCGAGACCCAGAACAAATGATGGTTGATATTGGAAGCCAACATTAGGCGAACTAATAAAGATAAAAAATGTCATCCAAATATCATTAAATTAACACTCACTGTCTTGTAATGCAAAAATCCTATCAGCACACACTACACTGGTCTCCTAAAACAGGGCTAGCAGAACAACGTAGAAACCAGTTGCTTGTACGCGCGATACAATGCACCATCTCGCTTTGACAATAAGAGGTAATATGATACTTTAAGAATGAGACAATAGGCACTGATTCACAAGTCCACAGGTAGTTTGAAACATTCTACATCAGAACCTAGACCTATAAGTGAAACCCACAAACACAACTATTCAAGTCCAATCCCATCAGAATTTTTGCCGCGGGTAACTTTTTATTTGCAGTAAATCTGTGAATTCCGTACACAGCCTAGGTATTGCGGTGTCATTGGAGCATTAATGTTTTATTATGTTGTAGTATTCGCGAGCTGGCGGTGTGAACGGGTACCAGATTTATGTTGTCACAGTAGAGAACAAAATATACCCCTGGGCTTGGTAATCGAAGCCAGGAATTGGAAGGGAAAATTGACAGTTTTGCCGTAAAAGTTTAAAGCTATTAGTTTTGTAAATATTTTATGAGGTAGTGTTATAGAATAAACATTTGAGCTTTTAAAGAATTTATAGTTACTAGCCGACTAGTTTCGGCGACGGTATTCAACTTGCGAAGGATACATAAGGTTTCATGTTGGATCTGAAACTAATAGCGCGAGCCCACGTTGTAGTAAAACAAAACTCATTTATTTTTATTTTATTTAAGAATAAAATTTTATTCATATTACCTTTAAAACATATATTACCACCAACATTTCTCCTTTTAAACAGATTCCCGATCCAACTTAATTATACTCACAGCCTGTACGAAATCGTTACAATATCGTCCGAGATTTTTTTTCAGAAAAAATAGGGATATCCGATGCACCCCATACGCCCGCTTTGTTGTATCCCGACTTGCGCTTGACCGTTTTTTTGCTCTCATATATCCGCCGAAGTAAATGGTACGGAAAAATGTTTTTGTAATTGAATACCGTTCGGCCAGTTTTTTTTAACGTTATTTGATATTTTTTCAGCCGCGGTTTTTTCAGTTTCGTCATTTTGTTCTTGTTGTAAGGTTTTGGTTTGTACGGGATAGATTTCATGTTTTGTGAAGACATAGAAGACTACTATTTATTTTGTTGATAACAATTGCTTTTTTTCAAATCATGGATGTGGCGCATATAGAATATCTACAAAAAAATAATAATAACCCGACACATTAGTTCATGATTAAGGATTCTGGCTAATTTTAATAGTATCTAGGCTAATCATGATAAATAAACGAAAGTAAACTAGTAACAAGCAAGTTATTAAATAATATTTTTTTACAGGAAAAACATACAACAATAGAAATTTGACGAGAAAAAAAATCACGTCAAATAAAAAAAAATCAATAAGATCAGTTTATCCATCGCGAAGTTTGGGGCAAAAAACATAAAAATATAGTCAAATTTAAAACCTACTTTTCGAAGTAGATACATATATCGAAAAAAAAATTCAAATCAAAAAACAAACTTGCAAAGTTATCAAACCAAAAATCAAAACTACTATCCTATCCTTACCTCTCCCTCGAAAGATACAAAAAAATACACTTTTATTTATCTCAACTAATTATCACAAAAAGAAACTTCGCAACTTAGATCAAAGATCATTTACGATGTAATGCAGCTCTGAATTCGCTGAGAATTTCAACAAAATTGTATAAAACTTAAAATAGTTTTTTTGTCGACGCTGCTAATGATGCTGACCGTATATCTTTTAGAGCTAAAAAGGACGTTAGTACATACATTAAGCCGAAGCTTTGTTTTTCACCAGAATTCTTGAATGTTCGTTGGGGATTCTGTAATTTAACTTCTCGCTCATTTCTCTTGAAGCCAGTGATATTATTTTCCAAGACTTTTTTTGTAAGGCTTTTATTTAAATTAACATTTGCATCCTACTAATGTTATAAACGCTAAGGTTTGTATGTATGGATGTCTGTTCCTCATCTCGCAAAAACCACTGAACGGTGACTGAGAAATTCGAACGAAACTCGGTACAAAGATAGTTTATAACCAGGATTAACACACTATGATAGTTTATCCCGATTTAATGTTTCCGTGGGATCAGTTTCGGTGTTGTAGCAAGTGGGCCTGCGGGCAACAGCTATTACTTTGCTTTTACTTTCTATGTCGTACTCCATCACCACATTTTTCCAATTTCCAAAGAATCTACATGTGTTTTGCATGAACATTTTAATATTTTCATATACTCATAAAAATGTGGTCCGATTCCAAGTGGCCCAGTATCGAAAATCGTGATTTAGGGCAGAATTTTGCCCAGCTAAGGTTTTAAAAAAACTGTCTTTCTGACCTCCTAGCTAGAGCATGGGAAATCCTAAGAACTGACAAAGATAAATGTTTATAGATTATCTTATAAAGAAGGAATTTCTAAGGGTCAATAAGCATAATCAAACAAATTAATTAAACCAACCAAAACAAACAAAACATGACCTAGATACGAAAAAATCATAGATCTAAGTAAACGAAGATTCTCTTCAAAAACAGGTCAAAATATCGTAACAAGGTAATCAGGTTACGGTATAAGTACCAAATGCCAAACTATGGCTCTCTGGAGCATACAAGTTGCAAACTCCAACGAAAATTAAGCACCGCCTTTCATGAATTATTCAGTCATTTCAAAACGGTTCGATCAATTCACCTAATACGTTTCGTGGTGTAACCTTTGATGGTGTTTTGTTTAAATTGTATTCCAATTGTTGGTTTTAGAAGTCTATTATTGGTCTTCTCCTTCTTGTTACACAAATTTCGTACAACGCCATCTAGTCTCAAGTTAAAGAAAGCTCGTATTATGAGCACTTGCCAACGAATCTTAATATTATATGTAAATTATGAGTCAGTTAGTATGTCTGCGATTGGCTCTTGAACTACTAAACCGATTCTTATCAAATACGCACACCGTTTCGTGTAAAAGTTTGATCCAATGTCTTAGATAGGAAAGCTTGATAAAGTAATTTCTTGTATTCTTCTCTACTACTTTTAGGCCGTAGCGAGTCCACCGAGACAGAAAGTATACACATATTATTATAAATACACAGATTTTATGGATAAAATACATAGTAACAAACACATAAAAAAATCGTGGTCATCACACAAGCATTTGTCCCAGGTAGAAATAGTACCTAGAACCTCTGAAATTGCAGTCAAGGCTTTTGGCCACTAGAAAGATAGGCCAGTCTAACTAGTGTAAGTTTTTTTTTTAATTAAGCCGACAAGAGGCACCTGATCCCGTTTAACCCAATATTGCCAGCCTCGTTGCTTGCTTCTAAGCAAGAGGACAACCGACTTTACCTTTAGCGGGATGTGCCGCAACCAATACTTAGGTATTGGTTGCGGCACTACTTAGGTATTGGTTGCGGCACTAGGTTAGGTTAGTCTTAGTCTCAAAGTGATAACGTACCGCATACTATTAAGTTTCCGAGACTTCCATAAACTTATGTGAATGCCGCAGTAAAGCCTATACTGCATTAATTACGACATTAAAATTTCAAAACGGTTCTATTTAAAAAAAACAAGGGAAAATCGCAACCGTATTACTGACTCTCCGCTGTCTGTCTTCTTGTCTATTCATCTGTCGTCGTAATAGCTAGAGAGTATAAATTTTTATGAAGATCGAGCATAAGTAACGGTTGTTAAGGTCATGAATTTGAAGGAAGATACTCACTTTTATTCGTCACCCAACCGATTTGTTTATCTTCAGCCTATTTTTACAAAACCCTCAGTCCGAATTACACTTCTTCTTATTTCTCGCAAAGCCATCGCTAACCACAAGCAAAATTAAATTACCTTTTCATCAACATTCTTGAAGTGGAAATACGAAGTCCACAAAAGTCATCAGCATTTCAAACTCAATGCAGAAAGCAAATACATCCTTAATGATTACTTTGAAAGCCGCAGGAACAGGTAACCCATATAAAAGTTTATTTTCCTTAGGCGAGTTTTAGTTTTCAAACTTAATTATTGTCTTTGCATTTCTCGAGTTGCGGTTGAGATATAATCAGCTAAAAGCTTCCCTTTAAACTTGCTTTACTTTGTAATAACAAGTTCATATTTTACTTTTAATTCGATGGTTGGAACGGAATACTAATATCCGTTATCTTCCGCTCTGCATTATAATGGGGAGACGAAAATTTAATTACAATTGGAAACTTTTGGGCGCTGCATCAGGAAGTCAATACTAAAATTAGGGATGATAATAAAAAAATAGACTTGTTCTAAAATTCAAAAAGTGAATTTTTGATATACACATTTCGAATCGAACGAAAAAACACCTCAAAAATGTTAGCTGTGGAGGGAGCCAAAAAATGACATCGCTTAAATCTTTCTCAAAAACGAAAATTTCCAATGAATACACCATTTTTTATGGTTATAGTAAACGGTTATAGTTCCTGTGTCGGTGTGCAGTGACGTCACACGCGGTGACCGGTTGCCATGAGTGAATAGTTAGCTTGGGTTAGGAATAGTTTGAAGTTGGAAGCTTCGATATGATACCAAATGCTATGGAGTTTGCAACGCCGTTACTTCTCTATAGCTAGAGATGAATTAGAATGATGTTATAAACGGACTGTTGTCCAATGTACCTTGAAATAAATTAAAAATAATGAATTGAAACTAATTTAAGAAACAATATGGTTTTTTGTACTATTAGTTCTTTCCATATTAAAAACAGGAGGCAAATTGAGCTACCTCTCTGCTCTCGTCCTATCTAGCCTCGTATCCCAGTTTTTAATGTGTAGCTATCTCACCGGTTAATCTTACAATGAACGACTTTTATTTGAGACTGAAACCCATTTCGCTGATAAAGTTTTTATTACACGTAGGCCAATAAAAGGCACTTAGGGAAAGTCAAATTCAGTTCCGTGTTTGAAAGACAATTCTATGGGAAGGTCTAGTCTGTTGGGAATAAGAGGGATGTTAATAACTTAAGTTTCTGAAGAGTTCCCGTTTGCGGTTGTAATGATTACAGGTGATGTTTGTAAACCGACTGGAAAAGAAGGGTGTTAGGTTGACGTTCAATCTTGATTTTTCTCTTGGGGTTTCGTACACAAAAGGTAAAGTCAAAGGCCAAGTCAAATTCTTTATTTCAATTAGACCAGTATATGGCACTTTTGAACGTCAATACAATTTATATATGAACAATATTAAAAAATATTGTCAGTCTGTCGGTCAGTCTCCTATTGAAGCTACCGCTCGTTCGGAAGGTAGATTCTCATGGAGAAGAGCGTGCAAAAAACTCCTAAAGGTATTTCTAGGGCTGTGCTATCTATCTGTCTGTAACTAGGCTGTATCTTATGAATATAGATATTAAGATAGTTGAAATTTTGATGATGTATCATTGTTATCGCTGTAACAAAAAAAAACGTAAAAAAATGTTATAATGTCAGTAAAACGTAAAACAGCCAATACTTTTCTCACGACTGAACCTGAAAAAAACAAACGAAAATTTTCAGTTTCTGGTTTAAATGGAACAAGAATTTTTTTAAAAAGAATTCCGAATATCTATACTGAAAGTTTTATAACAGCTTCAAAGAAACTCAATCAAGAGGCAAAGCCTTTGATTCCAGTACAAACAGGTCTTATTTTAAATTTAATGAAGCTTCGACAATATTTACATGATGTCTGACAATTTCCAAGGTGTTTGTTAGCCCTTTTCTTCGTTCATTGTTTAATGTCACAAGATTTAATCCCGGGAAATTTGTTGTATTTCACAATGTTACTTTGAAAATTGAAGAAAGAATATTTTAGTTTAAAAGGGGTTGTAGGCGTATTGGTAAATGTTAGTCTGTTAATTTGATTACTGTTTTATATTCTTTTAGTGCATTGTCTAGTAACTGTTGATTAACGTAATAGGGAATTTAAACCGCGATAAAATCCGTAAAAGTAGTTTCATTTCAATGTCTAACATTCACGTAAACCTAAGAAACCACTAGGGAGGATATATTAAAAAAAAAGCAGCAAAAATTAAAGTACCTACCATCAGCACTACTGTTAAAGTAAATAATCATGATATTATTTATTTAGTAGAGGTTTACTTATGCGTATTTATCGTCCGACTAGTTTCGGACCCAAGAGGAGTCCACAATCATGAGCTGTCGCAGCCGCGGCTAAAAAGGCGTAAAACCGTTATTAAATAAATAATTATGAATTCGCCTCACAAAAGTTACTAATGAAGTACACTTCTTCCAGAAATCTTAAGATTACCATAAACAGTCCACAAGATAACCGGAGGAAAAACTTCAAGAATATCTAAGTACGACAAATATTTTAATGAAATAAAGTTTTGAGCCTCTTTTGTAAACACTGATGCACTTCATTCTACTTCCATCAAGCGGTAAACTAACCAAGTTGCCGCTCAAAATGCTGCCGCAGACGTCTGACGCAAGTTATGGACTTAGACGATTCAATGGTATTCACCAAGTCATCCTCCATTTCTATTAAGGGTATCAAGGGAACTCTTTTACTGAGGCAAAGTTGTCTGTCCTTCCGTCCACCCTCCCGATCACCCATTGTATTAAAGGTATATGAAGAACTCTCCCTTTCTGTCGGTAACCAGGCTGTATGTCATGAACCGTGATGGCTAGGTGCTTGAAATTTGCCCAAATGATTCATTTCTGCTGCCGCTATAACAACAAATACTCATTGATGGACCTTAAGCAATGGTTGTTGGTTGTTACATTTGTTGCATCTTTGTATAGAACCGTGAGTGTCGACTGGCATTTTTTAGTGTTGAACATCTAAACTGCAAGCTACGCCGACAGAATGCCTTGGGGATATGTCGCACTTGCTCCGAATAATACCCCCTAGGATTTTTGTTACTACAAGGTTTTCGCAACACGAAAAGAAATGCAGTCTATCCTGGTCAAAAGTCATTTCTACAAACGTAAGCGTCCAGTTTAACCTTACTGTCTTAAACGAAATAACAAGATTTTGACCAACTAATAATTAACGTAAATATCTAGTACACATGTTTATCCAAACTAAAGAAAAAGCCTTAGAATAAAGAAAATGATTATTCGTTTTGTTATTACCTCACTAAAATATAAAAACTTTGTATGGCAGAAAATACTTTCTTCCCGAGAAAAACTGAAACATGTGACGCTTCAGAGCCAAAACGATAACAAGAACAAACAAATAATGTAATCTTAATGTTGTTCTTTCATAACTTGGACACTAAAAACCCGCTGTAGCAGAGTAGCAAGCTGATAAACGAATAGTTTTGTCTCAGTTTCGCATACTTAAGTGCCGTCTCTTGCGTTTAAAACGGCGGATGAGTTTAAATAAACTTTATCTGCTTATTTATTTCTGAATAAAACATGAGAGGTGAGCTTATGAATTTGTAACGCCATCTCTTATTCAGTATGTGAGATAAAGTTGCCAACTTTGCCTCGAGATGGCGGTAAATAAATCTGGGATTCTAATGCGCTTAAATTGAATTCTGAATTTAGATCGTTGTATTTGATTTTGTCTTGTTCTGTCTGTGATGCTGAATTTATTGCTTGGTTGGTCGGTGGATTCAATCTCGATAACTAGGGAACAGATCTTGAATTCAATGAGGATGGAACTGAGGATTTCTTAGTATTTTCTTTAAGGAGGTATTAGCGATTAAACAGAGTTTACATTACCGCAAAATCTATTTGACACCTATAACTACTCGATGGCACTAATTGGTTTAAATATTATTACTAAGAACTAGAACTGGAAATCGTATTTGACAGACAATAGAGTTTTGCTGAGAATATGAACTGTAGCAAAATTTGCATTTATTTCCCTTTTTTTCATTCGAGATATTAGCAGTTACAAGATTTGTCGCAACATAGACTTAGAAATACGTAACAAAGGAGATCATACCAGAAGATGGGGCATTCGAAGCAAATGGGATATACGTAACAAATTAGGTATTCGTTGCAATTTCGGTACTCATAGCAAATGTGACTTTCATAGCATGTATGTAGATCAAGATTTGTATAAGAGGACCATGACTTTATCGAAAGAGACTTGTTTTCAATAAAGCAAAGATGCAAAGTAACGCAAAAACACTTAACACATTCAATTTAATCTCAAGAAATTAATGTAGTTACAAGGTACTTACGGATCTAAACACGTAATTAAAAGGTACATCCAAACTTGCATTAACTACGTCCAAAAACTTGTGCAATTTAACTACTCCAGTCTCAAGTCATACGGTAAGGAGGCTGTCACCTTAAACTTGACGTAAAGTCAAACATTTTGAGTGTAGTCGGCACGAGTCGACGGCAATTTTACTTGAGTTAAGTCACTTGAAGTTTTTGTCAGCTTCCAGTAACAAGTTTTGTGTGTGTGCTTTTGTAAGTATGAAGATGCAAGTTGCTTTGGGGACAAGGCAAATACTTTGATTGTCTTTTAGATGGAACGTACGAGTATTTAGTGATACAAAAGCTTCAGAAATATAACTGATATTAAGGAAGTGAGATCTTATTATTAGCGATGAAAATTTCTCGTGACGTCACAACTTGCCGCGATCCTGGGGCCTGGGGGTAAAACATCCACTATAGTTGTGGAAGCTTGACTATACATGAGGCAGAGTGGTAACTCTTTTCCAGACTCGCAATAATATTACTTAAAGACGTAGCGGTAGGCACCTTAAACTTTCAAAAAAAACATTACCAATATTTTGTCAAGATATTATTTATTTTATAATATTAGGAAAACTTACAGCTAATAACAAAGAATCTAAAGCCAATTAAAAGTTTCCACCGACAGTAGAAAAAAAACACAGACAGTATGTCGTTCCAACCAAAAGCACGTATATTTGTAAAACAACAAGTTTATATCATTTCTTATATATGTAGTAGTATTTTTTTGTAACAAAATGACTTCATTAAAATTTATACGGCTTAGGACGAGTCAAAATACCTAATACTCGGATAATATGTGTAACGTTACATAGCACAAAATTCAGTCTGATCCTTTGTTGGTCAAATAGATACGACATTGTTACCCATCTAGTTTAGGTCCAACTTTAATTAAAGCCCAAAAATCCAGGCTCGCCAAATATTTCACTATGATCGAACCCTAATATCGAATTCTAACAAAGTAAACATATTGCTCAACGAGTCTTTTCCACCCAAATTTTTAGTGTTCAATTGAAGGCAACAATTTTTAATTCGAAAGGAATTTTGGAAGCAAAAGGAAGGTATGTACAGTCCTTTGGAAATCCTATCAGGTTTATTCGGTTGAAAAGATACATTTTTGTGAGTCGTTACTAATAGAGATGTTAATTTGTTGTGTCATTCAAGTAAGTTTCGATTTAACTTTCAGATTAGATGATTAGCTACGCTGTATTGTCAGTGGCGTTTTATTGAACTTTTCATATGGAGTTATTCGAAAAGCTATGCAGCAACAGCTGAACATATACGATGAGTTGACATTCTAGGCAAGGACATGTGAAAAGAAAGTTAAAAAAGAACTTGACAAAAGAAAGAAGAAAAAACCTTCGACAGATAAAACATTCGCACATCATTCACTTTTAATACAAAATACACTACATTGAAATCGCTCAAGTCCTTCGGGTTCTAAGATGCCATAGACAGACAGACAAGCGCGTCCAACTTATAACACCCTTGCTCGTATGTCGATTGTAAAAAAATCTTAATTATCTTCTATTCTACGTAAAGACATTAAAAACAAATCTTTTAGAAAATAAGTTCACATTCATTGGATTTAAAATACTCATTTGTAGCGAAGTGGACAGTTTAAATAAAATAGCGTTATTCTCCTAGCTAACCGCCCGACCTGTTGCTATTTACTGCATTTTCACCCAAGTGTTTTTTTTTTGTTAACAGACGATTTTACTTTTAAAATTGTTGGCAAAACCGGAACTTTATTTTCGTTTCCAAAATTGAGATGGGATTTTTTGTTTGTAATTGTTACATACTGCAGTTTTCTTTTCAGCATTTTTTTTCGCATATTTTCAGTGTTTATTTTTGAATTTATCATTTCACAAAGTACCTTTGTTGTACTTCATTTATGCCTCCTTCTTTCATTCACGACTCATAACTATAAGTGAAATTAACGGACTTAAAATCATTCGCTCTGCATTCGTTCTGTCCATGTTTGGACTCGACATTTCTTATCTGACTACCCTGAGAAGAAACGTCGACACAAACTCAAGGATCGCGGTCTGTTTTAAACTCCACACAATTTTCAAATGCGAATTTAAATGTATTAACTAATGCACATAATTTTTGAAGTGACCTTTTGAGGAAAGTTATATAGGTACTGTATTACAAGTATAAGGACTTAAAACAAATCTGAAAGCATCGCGTAAGCGTGACTCTACATGCAAGATATATCGGCGTCTTGATGACGAAGAGTTTCCAGTTTTCCACTAGGGCGGAATGTAGGCTTCAAAATTCACCAAGGTATTTTCATTCATTATGCAATTAATAGTATTTTCTACTTACAAAAATAATCAAGGTGAGAACAAAATATTAATTATGTCCCACCATTGTACAGTATATTGGACAAAGAATATAAATTGATCATCATTGGCCAAGCCTTTCATCATCATTGGCCTAGCCTTTTCCCAACTATGTTGGGGTCGGCTACCAGTCTGGAGCGACTGCCCATCTGGCCTCCTCAACCCAGTTACCTGGGCAACACGATACCCTATAAGATAGGACGCATGAAGAAGATATATTCTACTTTATGCGTCCTAAGAATTTCCTCCTTCTAGCTAATAGTTATCAAAACAAAACCATTTACCTTAATAGATTAACCATCTCACAAATTAATGTTGACCACGTTTCTTCATTCGGCCTATTACGTAAATGAATAGCAATAAATACTATCAACTATTACTATCACGTGCAAAATATAAATATTAGAGGGTAGATATCAGCGCCATTATTGTTAATTTGTGACTATTGTCTCAATTTATGTCCGAAGCTAGGGACATTATTATGCAGATGTGAGAGGAAAAAATTGATTGTTTATTGTTTTCTTCAGCGGCGAATACTAATAACTGAACTAATAAATGAATAGAGTTTGTGTATATAGGTACTTGTTTCTGAACGAGGAACTATTTTTTTTTGTATGAATATGTTTTAAGAAAAAAGGTGGGATAGTTTTTTATTACTTTCTGAGAGATGATGTCATCAATCCAGTAGTTTAATAAGATAATGGGATAAGAATTATTATACTTTAAATAAAAAATGAGAAGATTCTGTACAAATAACTCCATAAAAACAACTATGACCTCTCAAATTATTGATCGTAACAAAAGATGCTTTAAATCATTTGTTGTTTTAGCAGTAACAGAAATAAAATAATAAGCGTAACCGCAAATAAATTAAATCGCACTTTCAACAGAATCTCCATTTAAGATAAAAACAACATTATATAAGAATCCAACCAATATAATAATTACCAAACAAAATAAGACATTTCAGGGCTTTTCATAAGCAAATCTCATTCATGGGGAGAATGGGGCCCTAATTACAAAAACAGAAGGCCCTATTCAGACTCTATTCGCGGAGATAAAGGTTCAAGATTAAATTAATTACTCTTGCTTGACAAGATGAAAAGATTTCTAAGAAAAATCTGGGTTAAAATCATCGACGCGGGGTCTCGGGAAAATGGAGCAAAAAATGTATACAATTTCAAATATGGAGTGATGTTATCTTGTTTTTCATGATGTTTCCTTTTTTAAAATTTTATTTAATCGTATTTTTTTTAATCTAGCCCACTGTGTCCCACTGCTGGGCAAAGGCCTCCCCCAAATCCTTCCACGATTCTCTATTTTGACCGTCATGGAACCAGCCCGCGCCGTAAGCGTTTAGATCGTCTCGCCACCGTTTCATAATAATCGTAATTTATACCTTAAAAAATATAACTACGTCTTAAAGCTGCATATAGGCTTCTTCCTGCATGGGACCATACGAACATGCTAGCTGACTGCGGGTATCCAGGTTTCCTAACCATGTTATTCTTCACCGTTAGTCAGTGCTGTCTTAGGATAATTCTGAGATCCCATGTAACTTTGGATCGAACCTGTACCTCATGCATAGAACAAGGCTAACTCGGCAACAATTTTAAATACACTCCGATAATTTGAAGCAAAAATTGCATCAAAAACCTGTCATCTTAAAAATAATTAATCGATGACGATGGACATAACACTGCTTAACATATTTTTAAATTTATCAAATCAATACAAAGAACGATAAGATAAAACGCATCAAAAATGGTGAAACATACAAAATTGGGAGCTAATGACGTCACTTGTCGGTAAATCGTGCACTAGTAAGTAATGTGATACGACATTTCAATTAACTATAGTATCGTCTTTATTTTTAGGGTTCCGTACCTAAAGGGTAAAAGCAGAACCCTATAATTGTGGGTCCGCTGTCTGTCCGTCATAACTTTCTTAACGTCATAACGTCTTCATAACTTTGTTGGTGAGGAAGGGTAGCCACAAATTTATTTGTCACCCAACTGATTTGTTTATCTGTAGCCTATTTGTACGGACCCATCAGTGTCGCCAGCCCGACTGGCACTTGACCGGTTTTATTTGATTGACTGGCCTGTTGGTCTAGTGGTTAGTGGCCCTGAATGTTATACCAGAGGTCCTGAGTTCGATTCCCGCTCAGGACAAATGTTTGTGTGATGAACACGATCATTGTTTTCAGTGTCTGTGTGCAATCTATCGTTTTTTATACTAGCTGTTCCCCGCGACTTCGTCCCCGTGGGTAGAAGATTAAGTTATGATTTATACCTGCCCTGTTTTTTTCACATTTTCCATTGTATCTTCGCTCCTATTAGTCGTAGCGTGTTGGTTTATACCCTAAAGCCTTCCTCGATGAATGGTCTATTCAACACAAAAAGAATTCTTCAATTTTGACCAGTAGTTCCTGAGATTAGCGCGTTCAAACAAACAAACAAACTCTTCAGCTTTATATATTAGTATAGATTATTTGTCAAGGCGATATAAAAAAACACATAACCATTATTTATTTGCAAAATATATCTGACAGAATAAAAACTTCATTTGTTTTGTCGAATTCTCTATTACGTGACATCTTATGTGACAAAATAACATAATATTATAATGCACCAAGTTAAGACTGCTCAAATAAATACGCTACGAGCGCCGAGCACAGTTGCTTACTGCGTTAGTAACGTCTAAACACGCCAAGTTTCGCGATGTTTACTTTTAGGGTATCTCTGTAGTGTCTTAGGTTAACTAGCAAAGTTCTGAGACACCAATGTACGTTGTATAGGAGTATATGCCTGATGTGAAAACTTTGTAAACATTGTGCGATGATATTTTTGTAAGTTCTTTGCAAAATTTTGAATGACAGTCGGTTGAAAAAAAAATTTTGAATACGAGGTTGAAAATATTGTGTTAAAACTAAATAGCTATTAAAAAACCTGAATATACTCATCTCACCCCAATCTTCACTTATAAGCCAATTTTCTTCCCAGCATGGGATATATACAGGCTGGTTAGCTAGAGGGTAAAAGTGGAAAATAACGTCAAAAATACCAATAAAAAGAAAATATTATCAATTAAACTAATATAGTTTGCTAAGTCGATAATGTAGTATAATATGTAGTACAATTTAATCTGCTAGCTGTTAGCCGCGGACCCTTTTGCTACAAATCTAAAAAAAATATCCCACGGGAACATACAATCGACATAAAAACTATCCGTGATATTAATCCTGTTTATAAACTATCTGTGTACCAAGATTCGTCTCAAACGTCCAATAGTTTTTTTGCAGACTCTCTGGTTTTTCTTGCAAATATTTTTCGAACAAGCATTCACAATTCCATACATCCAAATTTCACATTAGGATTAACATAACACCCCAATTAAAACCGGAACAAAATTATTAAATTCCTAGTACCACTTAATAACGTAGAGTAGAAAGCTTAATTCTCGGTCAAATTACTAGCAAACACTAGAAGCTATAGCTCCAGTATTCTGAACATATAGAACAACTGCGTGATCCCATGTTTCACCGGCCGGCATTAAGTCCCATTAGGAACAAGCCTATTCTGCGATGCAAAACTGATCAGGCAATCGCACTGGAATTGGGTAATTAATATTTGTGGTGACCCCTTTCAGGGACTATGAAATCCGTGTTCTGTTCAATTATAAGGCATTTGGCTGTTGGTATTGGTCTGTTGTCGGTGGGAAAGTCAGTGGTGATGGATGTAGTGTAAAGACATATTGCGTCTTTAATTATAAAAGTCGTTCTATAAGATTGGACAGTGGTCATATAGGGGGCCTAAAAGTATTTTTACTGTGGGTGCCGAAGAGAGATGCTGCTCTTTACTTTGTATTGTGCTCTCATACTATCACAACCTTAATAATATTACTTTAAGACGTGGTGGTAGAAACTCTGCTTATGTGATACGGATTCGTTGAAATGTATTCTTAAACTGGAAATTTAAGGCGTTGGTTAAATAGTTTGATAGTGAATTTTCCATATTCCACCTAAAGTACCTATTTTCATTATTACGTGGTAAAATTACGTGCCTTTGGTGATGAGGTTAGACTGAAATTCTAGTACGATAGGAAATAAAGGGGAAATTCAAGCCAAGCTCATGCTATGCTTACAAATCCGTGCGTAATTAAATATGCTTCAAAATACAGGAGTTAAATCAAAGCAATCAACGATGCACACATTTTCTGGTCCAAAAATCCCGATCAGAAATTTAGCTTCCGTTGCAAATCGTGCTTGCAACACTAAATCTTCTTTTTTCCAGTTCCCCACTACAATTTTCACAATCCAAGGATTCACAAAGCTGCCCAAGGGATCACTTCATTAAAACAAACGCTTGTTCCACGGATTTTTCGTGATCTACGATCGTATGAATTATGTTGAAATAGTAGAAGGCTTTTGAAAATTCAGATTTTCTGCACACAGATTTTGGTAGTTTAAAAGATTCATTGGGGGTGAATTTGAAGTTATTTTTGAAAGAATAGCCTTCTTATCTTTTTATAAAATTAGACAATGAAAAAATGTGCCTAATAAACCTTTATCCCTAAAAGTTAAGTTCAAAAGAGTTTTTCTAGTTTTTGTATTCTTTAATACATATATTAATAAACACATTTCTTGTATTATTCTTTCACAAAAAAAAACCAGAACAAAGAACTCGTTATAAGCAGGAAAAGCGAAAATAAACTTTGGAATATCGATAACCTAAACACATTCAGAAAATTATATTTAGGTGTTTGACCTTTCAGACGTGTTCTATCCAAGTTTGGAACAAATTAAAACTTATTCGGGAGGAAACTACAACAAACATACGACAACACCCTTAGTTAGCACAATTCGTAGGTGTTAGAAGGACCAAGTTTATTTTGTCTTTGCAAGAATATTATATTAGAAACTTAATGGGATAAATGGATTTTGGGACTCACACCAACCAAAAGTATATCCTTGGTTTTATTTAAAAGCAAGGAGAGAAGACAAGGCAAAATATATGCTCATGAAATATGAAAGTCAGCCGTTGAACCCATTGGCCGACGGTGCCACAAGGTCGGTACGTGATGAATTGGCAGACACCAACCAACATGAGCGACGTTGCACGGCGGTTCAGATTTAGTCAGTAAGAGTCTGGCACAACCCTTTTCCTTCACCGAGGAGTCGAATCACCATTTACATTCCACATATTCATAACGATGGATGGATGCGAGAAGCCGAAAATCGATCTCAGTGGCGTGCACTTGGAGAGGCCTATGTCCAGCAGTGGACTGCGATAGGCTGATGATGATGATGATGATGATGATGATATTCATAACGTAAAAAGGCCCGGCGCAAAAGAACCCCGTCATTGATTTCGATTATGCCTCTATGCGGTATTTAACCACTAATTTTGGTTTTTTCTTTGAGTTTTAGTAAAATTTAGGAATAAATAATGACCTGTTTGTTCTCTTACTCTCTGTGAATCTGAACTACTAGTCAAATTGAGATGAAACTTTGGTAGAATCTTGTAAGAATGCCCGAAATGGATTCTGCACAAAAAGCAAATTAGTTACTGCCTATGTTTTATTACTTGCGGTTGCCCGCGTCTTAGTCCCCGTGGGTAGAAGATATAAGTTATGATTTATACCCGCCCTGATTTTTTTCACATTTTCCATTGCATTTTCGCTCCTATTAGTCGCAGCGTGATTGTTTATAGCCTAAAGCCTTGCTCGATGAATGTCAACACCAAAAGAATTTTTCAATTTGGACCAGTAGTTCCTGAGATTTGCGCGTTCAAACAAACAAACTCCAGCTTTATTTATTAAGTATAGAAGGAGTAAAGACTATATTGGCTTTTATGAGATAAAAAATATAATCGAACTAAAGTGATTTTGCACACAAAAACGACTAAACATTTTTAAATGCTTTCAGAATTACCTTTCATCGTTTAAATTATTAATTTATTACCACAGTATAATTCTCTAAGAAATACGAACTAAAGTATAAAGTACTGAGATAATATACGTCAGGGTTATCAAGGGTTTACAGTAAATATATAAGGGCTGTGGATAATGTATGTAATCAGAATGCTAATTCAGCCCTATCGTGCCACCCCTAAGCTGGAATGAACATTTATTTTATTATATTAATCTGTAAAAGGGTCGCGTCTTATGATCTCTTAGTAACTCCTAATCTGTGGGCTTTTTATGTACCTACTCTTGGTAAGTAATATGCATCTCAAATAATTACAGCTTACGTTTAATTTACTCCACTTTTATAGGGAATCAAAAACTATTACATGATGCAACGGTTAATTCACGAGTATTTATCGGGTTTGCCCGACTAGTTTCGGGCCCAATCATGAGCTGTTAAGATAGGTCGGCTGATAAATACGCGTGAGTAAACCGTTGCAGTATTTAAATATGAATTATTGTCACGATAGTTACTACCTAGATAGAATATGTTCAAAAAACTATTAGAAATATTTATTGATAAAATTATGTTATGAAATTGTCGAACATTTTGTTAAATCAGCGAACGGAAATGTCCCGTTTTTGTTGAATTTTTTACAGTATATGGACCTCTGAATTTGTTTTAGTATTTCCTCTCCAGGCGGAGAGTTTCCGAAGTTTAGAAATATAGATGCTATCGAAAAAAAAAAACAAAAATTTTCAGTAAAAGAAGTTAGCAAAAATCTATTCTAGCATAGGAAATGTTTTCATTTTGTAACTATTATTTTTAGTATTAAATATTATTATCATAAAAGTAGCATTTAAATTTGTCAAATAATTAATAGATTATAAATTTGTCCATCCAAAAACATTTAAATTTTCGCTTTCTTTCCTTTTAAAACAAAGACGTAACATTTACTTCAATACCTAAGACTAAGACTCTAGTGTAGTCAGGTTTATAGGCAAATATTCGGTCTTCAGCCTTCAAAGGACATGCGGCCACAATAGCAACATATATACACATATATGTATTGTGTGGTTGGCGACACAGTCTGAACTAAGGTGTGCTGGGTTTACGGAAGCTGGGGAGGAGGGCAGTGGGTGGTATCCAAACACATGTGTAATCATGATGCTATGTTGACCCTGTGGTCTGTCACTAGGTCCAAGCTTGATGAGTCGCTGTTGATTTAGTTGTGCAGTTGAAGTCTGAATTAAACGTTTATCAAATTCTTGTGATTCAATGTTCTTTTTTTGGTTGAAGATTGGTGATTATTATTTCGATACAATTTGACTGTGGGATTTTTTCAACCGAGTTCAAAAATGAATAGATTCTGAATTCGTGTGTAATTTGTTATTTTTCTATACAAGTTTCCTTAGAACTTCGGACTGGAAGACTAAGTTGAGCTGCTGTACTATCGAAACAACAAACCGAAATACATCATCTGTGAAAATTTTAGCTGTCCAGCTATTATAGTCCATGAGACACAGCCTGGTGACAGACAATCAGACAAAAATTGAACCTCACCAATAACTTTCCGTTTTTTTCCTCTGCATATGAAACCCTAACATACCTTTCAAAGTATGCAATCTAAAAATAATTTCAAATCAAATGAAACCGGTCTCCAATCAGCGAAAAACATTACCAACTTGTAAATTGTATACGTAAAGGCCAGCAGTGTTTTGTAACCAATTTTCCGTGCCTCGTAATAATGTTAGACGTTCAATAGCCTGGCAATATGCCAGATACCTGTTCGTACCTGCCATGTCCCGTGCCAATTGTAAAGTCTTGTCCATACAATTTTATGGCAACATGTTCCTAATTTTGTGTGAACAATGAAGATTGCTGTAATGTGGTCTATACGTTCTTTAGTATTTATCGTGGTTTCGTGATTATGAACTTCTTTTGTTGGTTTTCTTATTTATGTGTTTTCATAACAGCGCAAGAAAACAGCTTCTACTTAATACAGTATTCACTTTTTTTTTTAATGTAATAGTCAACCATAAATTTGAAAAACTGCTACTAATTTACGTCAAAGTATCACAAGTTGAAATCTTTGCATATTGGGGAAAACCTTTGGCCTGTTCCATTGCTAGATAAAATAGGATAGATAAAAAAACACAAAATGTTTGAATATCGGGGTACACGTGGTTTTAAAAATCAACGAATACATGTTATTGATAATTTTAACAATGATTGAATGATCCGAAACTTGTTTGGTGATCCCGAGAAAACTTAACAATATTATACCTTTCCCTAATACACCATGCATTAATCACCAACCCGAAAACTTATGCCTACAATTGATTAAAAACATTCCACAATCAACTCCATCAAATAAAATAATACAGACACACGAAGACAAAACATAACACACAACTAGCAAGTAATCAATCAAATACATTTGTAATTAATCAAAGAAAAATCCGAGCAGACACGAGATTGGAAAGCCGAATGACAGAACGTAATCTCAGTGATCTGTGTAATTAAATCTATTTAATTACAAGACTTGATTAACGGTTATTAAAGTAAGCACGTCACGACTGACGTACGTGTTTTGATTCAGGATCGATTTTGTTATAGAGAAATTTGTTTCTTTCTTGACTTTTTTTTTAAATTCTATTTTGGACAACATTTTCTCGCTGAGTATGGTTATGTTTATATGTACCGTTATAGTCACAGAATGTAGGAAAGGAATGGGCATTGTAACTTTCTATGGGACGCCCTACAGCCTAAACTGCTGGATAGTTTTTGATATATGTAATTAAGTGTCAAATGGGGGGTGGACTCGAGATGCTAGCTAAAGATGAACAAATCGGTTGAGTAACAAAACATAAAAAAAACGATGTATCAAGTAACATAAAGGTTTAACTTTTATATCTAAGCCACTGTACCCCACCTCTGGGCAAAGTCTTTTCCCTGATCTTTCGACTATTCTCTATCCTGGGCCACAAGGAACCAGCCCAAAAGATAAGCCTATAACATAGCATTAATTTATTTCATGTTCCGCAAGCATAATGTGACAACAAGTGACAAAATGCCGCCATACAAGAAGTGACATAGAAAATCCAGCGGCAGAGGTTTTTCAACCTTTTTATCAGAGTCTATAAAATTTTACCACACTCTTGAACAAGATAATCAACGCGGCAATTCTCGAAGTAATTTCGATCAGAAATCTAATACAGTACAGCTCGCAATAAAAAGATAACTGCATTAAGCGAATGGATAATCGGATATCGGATTTTTAACGGCCATTTTAAATTGAGCTTTAAACTGTTACAGTTTGTTCATAAATATTTTATTAAGATTTGACGGCATAGATAGCAAAGTACTTGAGGTCATCACGAGAAACCCACTGGGCGCGAAGTGTCGCGGGGTCAATCCCAGTGTTTGTAAATGCCAATGCTTGTCCCGAGTCTGTGTGGATTTGTGGATGGAACTTAAATTTTTATCAAATTCCCCGTGACACAAGGGTTACATTAATCAGTACGGGAGTGGTTTTTTTTTAACAATAGCTAACGTTTTTACTATAACGAAGATTTAGCCGTACTCGCCTCAGTTAGCCCATGGATGGAGGATTATTAGTAAATATACTAACACACGTTCATGTCTCAGAAAGATGTGAAGTCTTCAATCATAATCTGTATCACAAAGTGACCATTACATCGTAGCGTTGTAGGTATTCGAGTAAAAATCTCAACTGGTTACTTTTTCCTTCCAGCTCTACAAAAGCTATCTCAAACCACCGCTTGTAAGAATTGCCTTGCTTCAGCTCATATAGTCTTATCGTGGTAATCGAAAGTCAATGTAACTGTATCGTTCGTGATCTGAAATCGAAGTTTTTTAAAATTGTCTGCGACTATTATAACACTAAGTGTCTATAATCAATTTTTTTTTTTCATTGTGATAGCTAGTAATATTTGTAGTTTTTTGGATAGTTGGGTTATGTGTGCACCTTAATCCTAGGACTAAAGCTTCGCTGTTTGTCCTCCATCCTAGGTCTAAGCCTATATCTCATAAGCCGTAACAGCTACACAGTTTGGGTTTCCACAGTAGAAAATTTCGACTGTCTTGTTATCATTATTCTATTTAAAAATTCTAAAGGAAGGTACTATTCCTTACGATACTTATGAAAGTTAATGCTCTATCACACTAAAAAGAGGTTCATTAATGTAATATTAGCGATTATCTATACTAATATATAAAGCTGAAGAGTTTGTTTGTTTGTTTGTTTGTTTGTTTGTTTGAACGCGCTAATCTCGGGAACCACTGGTTCGATTTGAAAAATTCTTTTTGTGTTGAATAGACCTTTTATCGAGGAAGGCTATAGGCTATATAACATCACGCTGCGACTAATAGGAGCGAAGATACAATGGAAAATGGGAAAAATTCTAACCACGTGGACGAAGTCGCGGGCAACAGCTAGTTTAATAATATAGGGATACTATATACCACCTCTTGCAGGGCCTCTTTTTAGAAAAGGATTTCTTCCAAAATAAAGAGGTTTGAGCATTGATATTTACTTTCAATATTTTGAAAAACATATGTAAAGCCAAGCGTGATTAAGTGCAAACAAACTTACGAAACAAAAGAATATATCCATCCATATATTAACATTAATGGTAGAAACTTAGTGTCTGTTAGTTCGCCTGGTACCAGAGCGGGAGCAATAAAGAAAATTGATCAATCATAACTTTTTCTATACAAGCAAAATACTGGTCTACAGTTTTTTTTTTTTTTTTTATCAGGAAAACGTGTTTCATACAATTGTTTGAAATTAGTTGGTCTTTATGGTCTCCAAGTCAATCTCAATGATTATTTATTGTTGAATTCCTTCGTTGCTCAGAATTCCCATCTATGTAGGGGTCGGCTATCAGTTTTACCATATGCTATTAGGTAAAGCTAAGATCAACTGCAAATCTGAGGTTCTCAATCGGTTATCTGGGCAACACAATACCTTTAATAGGACTAGAAATGACACTCTCTAGTTTCTGGCTCTCCATAACGACTGCCAAAGATATATAATAGAAAGGTGGGTTTTACAACTGGTGAGAACAAAATGTAACTAGTTAATTACAAGCTTATGCTTACAACAAAAAGAAAAATAGACTGCTATAATCCTTAGGGCCATTTAGACAAATAAATATGCTAAAACATCATCATGAGCCTAGTCTTTTCCCAACCACCTTAGGGTCGGCATCCAGTCTAACAAACTGCAGCTAAGTTCCAGTATACAAATAAATATCCTGAATACAAGTGATAAACAAAAGAAAGTGCAAATTGCATCGACTTCCCAAATAGAGGCCAAAACAAAGTCAGCAAAGATTTTACTTTAATTCCATTAAAATTCGCCAGACTCCTACTATGGTCTGAAAGGCCCAATCCCATCCAATTTAGTACCTAATTAGTCTAAGCACTAGCAATAATTCGAGGCGACAAGTCAAGTTACTTCACTCGTAACTTTTTAAGACTTAAAAAAGACGCCTTTAGAAACATTCTTATCTTTGCTTAATCAGCATTCTACGGATTTTTGTGTAGTTCTACTATTTAGCGGTAATTATAAACGGTTAGGTTTGTCATATCGTAATATTTTATCACTGCCTTTTTCGTTAAAATACCAAATTAATACTGGAATCTGGGTCAGAAATAAAGACCGAAGTAGCTAGCACATAAACGGCAAACGTAATATTCAAAAAGGCTATTAGGTACTATAAAAAAATGGTTTCTAATAATTTTTATCGTAAATTTATAACTGCAATGGGACTCTCACGCACTTCTTCCGATCATTATAAGGGATGCCTTAACCCTTAGATTTGTACGGTACTCGCAGTATCATGAGTCCGGCTTTGTTCGACCGCGGCTCCTTAAAAAAAAATCACACACCAACAAATATATCACAAAGTATTAGAAACAACAAAACACGAAACAGTTTCTCAACTAAAATTGAAACAAAACAAACATACAGTTTCCACATACGGATTAACATTCACTATGCTTAGTAATTACCATAAATCTGTAGCGATGTTTCCCACCTTTTGTCTTCGGCGACCACAGCTCGCTTCCCTTGTGACCCATTTTCTTTGAACTTCAAACATAATTTAATACAGCAGTGTGTATGCAAAAATATGCGATTATGCTAACCGTACACCGAACTAGCTTCGTCCAGCTTGCTCATGTAGTTTTATGTGGTGTTGTAGTTTTCTTTAGAGGAAAATCTTTTGGCAATAGATAGAACTCTCTAGACAAGTGGCAAAAGACAAGCGTAAGTCAGAATCGCGATTCTGAGAGTTGCGTACAAATAGGCTAAAGAAAAAAGGATATTATCACCCAGCATATTTTGGCCTCCACCAATCGCTGCTTTACCTTGATTACAGTAAAATCTATCTTTAATAATGTCAAGTGTCTAGCTATAAGAGTTCATTTCACATGTTTAGTGATGGATGGACAGCAGAGCCTAAGTAATAGGACTCCGAAAAAAACTATGATAATGTTGCGCAGTGCAATAAAATGAATAAAAATCTCTTCATCCAAATTAAAAATTGCTGCTGAAATTAGTACTATTGTACCTATTGACTACTGGAAATAAAAGAAAACAGTTAGAAGTGGATCACACTTCGGGAAAAGACAAGAAAAAACATGGTAGCAGCAAAAAAATATGCAAACCCGGTTATTAAATGTATGATCAATTTTAAGGAATTAGAAAAAAAACTGCAGAAATCGTCTCACAAACATTTTCACTATTTAACAAAAATACAATCTCGGAAACTAACCTTCTAATAACGAAATCCAACTAATTTTCGTAGATACCAACCTGAAGAAAATAAGCTTACTCCCAACGCAGGTGATTTGCATAGCCTTACCGTGATAAATGGCACTATTTCCCACCATTCTCGGGGTATTACAGTACAACCATAATACCCCGCTTAATATTTTTAGTAAAAAACTCTTCCATAATGTATAAGATATAAAAATATGCATCGCTAAGCGGTTTGTGCATTGTAAGCTTAATTTGCATCTTGTTGGAAAAGCTCAGTTCATAAATATGGACACACTTCGTAATTGTGCTTGGATTTTTCTAAAAGAATATTTTTGTCACTTGATAAACGCTACTTTTGTAGAAACAACTTTATTTTTCATTTAGACTTTTTTATTGGCTGATAGACAGATACTTCGTTTAACAATGTATCCAAAAATTGCTTTTTTAATCTTTTCGTTTAAATTTTAATAATCCTGGACAATAAATTTCACTCGCTGGAAAAAAAATAGCTTATTATAAAACATTGTACATTACATATTTACTGAAACAGAATAAGTTCATACATAGGGAAAAAAGACGAATAGACAGAAAAAAAGAAAATATTAACGAAATAACTTATACTAATAACTCCACGAGGAGGAGCTCGTGGCTAAGCTATAACCGCATAAGTGATACGATCACAGGTTAAGCTATGCTTGACGCGGTTGGTCTGTAGATGGGTGACCATCTTTGTCATAACGAGTTCCTCCGTGTTTCGGAAGGCACGTTAAATTGTGGTTCCCGGCTGTTATTCCTACATCATTGACAGTCGTTACAGGTAGTCAGAAGCTTGAAAAAGTCTGACAGCCAGTCTAATCAAGGGGTATCGTGTCGCCCAGGTAACTGGGTTGGGGAGGTCAGGTAGGCAGTCGCTCCTTGTAAAACACTGGTACTTAGCTGAAAACGGTTGGACTGGTAGCCGACCCCAACATAGTTGGGAAAAGGCTAGGCCAATGATTAACGAAATAACTTACATCATAGCACCAAAGATTCCCAAACAAGTATCAAAACCGATCAATACTTTTTCTTATTTATACTAGTACTATACTTTTACACTTACCTTTGATAAAGCAGCCCTATACGGCAGACCACTAGACTAGCAGCAAATACCTGAAATCGATAGTGCACTCTTAAGTGTAGAAGACCAATCACTTAGACTCTATATCAAATGTACGGTGAGCACAAAAAGCCAACGTTCACCTTATAAATAAGGCGATGTTGCTGTGTTGCTACCAGTACTTTCAAAATAAAATGTTGTTCATTAATTAAATGTTGTGGTGTTTTACGGGGGGGCAATGGCTGTGTCTGAAAAGAATATTATTTTAGGTATGGAAGAGAGATATCGATGCCCTACGCCGTGTATTCGCTGTCACAACCAAAGTAATTTTATTTGAGATGTGGTAGTCGACGAGCACAGAGACAGATTAGAGACAGTAGGAGATTCTGAACTATGTTGTTTAGTGGTATGACCTTACGGATTCTTGTGCGTATTAAAAAGGACTTATCATAATATGCTGAAAACGGTACAGGAAAACATAGTGACGAAATCAGCAAACCTGACATTTCCTTTAAAGGGCTTTTAAGGCACGTCAGATTTAGAATTCAATTTAAAACTGACACTAGGTTGTATGTCAATTGTACGAAATAAGGAATACTGGAGAATTACTGAAGAATACTCCTCAGTCGAAGAGCATTTAAAACTTGCTTTATTTCTTAAACAAGGAACTTAATAACTGAGCAAATAAGCCACTCTGGTTTTCTACGACAAAAAATATGAAAGTTCTCGAATATCTACTAAAATAATTATAGTACTCATAAAAAAATAAAGTAAATAACTGTGCACAAAACCTCAGTCATCACCCCGTACCAATGAAAGGAACTCACAAACCAGGAATCTCACGCTGTGGAAGCCACATGACCCCGTACCAATAATAAGAGCTCATAAACCAGGAATGTCACCGTTGTGGAAGAGAGAAAGAGAAAAACTACTCACAATATAGCGCGCTATCCCACTTCCACTAAGCCATAAGGAGTATCATAGAGCTCATAGCCAACGCGCACTGTTCACCACATCACGTCAAAATTTGCTTCTCTGACCCATTTCTCGAAAGGACCTAAATATAATTTAATATATTGTAGCGTATATGCTAAAATATGCAATAAGTTTATAAATAAAGCCGGGTCCTAACGCTAGATACTCGATTTGCATTCAGCAAGCGTCTTCGTTGCGGAATTTTGTTTTTATTGTCGAGATAAGATACTGTCGCTTTTTGTTGCTGGTATTCTTGTTAACTATGACGTATATAATACTGCTGCCATTATTTGTACAAAGAAGTTTATGTTCCTTTGTTCGACTGCATATTAAAGAGTAGCTAGTAAGTCGTAGCTTAACTACAATTGCACAAGTTGATCGATAGCAGGTTCAGCGAGACTTGATACGGTCTGTCTATGGATGGGTGACCATGTATGTCATAACGAGTTTACTTTGTTTTGGAAGACACGATATATTGTGGTTCATTGCTGATATTTACACATCTTTAACAGATGTTACGGGTAGTTGGAAGCTAGAAAATCTGACAACCAGTGCAAATAAGGGGTATCGTGTTACCCAGGTTGCCAGAGTTGAGGAGGTCAGATAGGCAGACGCTAATTGTAAAATACTGGTATTAGGGTCCATCCAGTTAGACTGGAAGCTGACCAATCAGTTTTTACGCTATGAGCACGAAACCTTAGTAACGATTTGATAACATATTTCGTAAACCGAGGGTTCAAATCATTAGTTACAGAACCCTCACCAAGTTTGCGAAAGCGAAAAGAAAAAGAAGCCTTTATGTATTTATGCATGAGTATAACTGAAAAATCAAAATGTAACAATTATAAATCACATTTACGAAAGCGCCTTTTATTTAACAGCCCCATACTATAAATCTTACTGATTTTCTCTCTAGACATCTTAAAACATTGCTAAGACAATACCCTAAATATGTTTTATGTAAGAGACATTGGTTCTGTATGTAAGAGTAGTGGAAACATAGTTTACAGCTTGTATTGCCAATATATCGGGAATAAACACTATTTTATTTTTATGATACACATTCAATTGTAGATTAAGTGTTTATATATTTATTTGACCTGGTTTAAATTGCATATTATTTATCATGTTAAGATTGCTGCCAGAAAAATATACTGAAAATTTTTAGTAGTTATGGCCTTAAGCAATTATTTTATTGCAAACATTTTGTCTATTATTTGACTGATTTTCTTGGTAATTTAAACAAATTGTTTTTTTTTACTTTCTAGTTCAAATTTCAAGATAAAGTTACGGGCAACATCTAGTATATCTGAAAAATAAATATAGATAGTCTAGTGGTTGAGGTCATCACGCCAAACCCATTGTGCGCGACTTGTTGCGGGTTCGATCCGTAGACACAAAATTTATATCATTTAGTTGATCAAAAAATATATACAGTCAAAATAAGGACGCACTTCTTCTTAAAATCATCGAACCAAAGCTATATTCTGACATCAAGGGTTGAATAAAAAGTCCTCAACGGAAAACAGACCTCATTTTCAGCGCTGTTGTAATGAAATTGCAACGACATTGGCCCATTTAATCTAGACATGACAGGATGCCTAGACAGCGCTATATTTTTAAGTCTTTGTCCCGATGTTTACTTACAACGGACGCTTGTTATAAGTACTCGATTTAAACTGTTTAGTATGAGAATGATGAAATATTTCTATGAATATTTGAACTATGTTAATGTGTGTGATTTTGTTTTTTGTTCTTTATATTGCATTGCTTGTAAGACTTTCTCTTCTAGACCTTGCTATCTTCTGCGATTTCTGGACCGGTGCGCTTTGCGTATTCGTACACCTTCGCCGCGACGAAAAAAGGGCGGCGTTAGCTCAGCAGTGGGATTTGACAGAATGTGTATAAAACTAAATTAATGTAATTCCATTGTTACTGGTATTTTTGATATGTGACCATTTCTTATCTCATGACATCCACAGCTTAGTTTTCCCAAGATATATAATTTGGGAACAGCTTATAATCTAACTCTTTTCAGCTGAATATAATACACTGATTTTACAAATAATACTTACCAGCATTTTTGAAACGATTTCTCACAACGTTGAAATAAACCAATAATTGCAAAAAATATCTCTCGCCATTAAACATCGCTCGGACTTTTCTTGGCCTGGTCTGTACACAAAATAAAACATAAAACACGCATCAAAAGAAGAAACTGAAATACATCATGTCTATCATGACAAAAGTTTTGTACAGTATACCAAAAATGAAAAAGAATGCTCATTCTAAACTCAACCTTCCAGCTTCAGCATAAAGGCTATATTAATATTGGTATCGCGAGTGAAGGTTGATTGTACCAACAGGAAAATGAATAGAAATAAATAGCAATTTCGAGTCATAAATTTTCTTGCCTAACAAACATCGTTGACCGTGATGTCACATTAGTGGATTGCATCACAAACGATACGTTATCAATTGGGACATATCTTGGTTAAGAAGAAAACATCGTCGACCGTTTTTCACCAAACATAGCTAAGAACTCTTCTGATAAATATGCCTTTCTACCAAAAAATATCCAAAACTGTTCTTCAGCTCGAGAGCTGCGAAGTCTCTGACAAATCCACACACACACCTCAACATGTTGAATTTTAAAACCCGCATTTTTGCCGCGTTTTATTCAATAAACATTAAGGCCAAAATCACAGGCCGCTATTAGCCAAGACACTCGAATACTACCACCATAACTACCAACGTTCCAAAGCCAAGTGTAGAAGCAAAATATAAATTTTCCATAGACATAACAGTCAGTGAACTAGCCGAGGAGACGCCGGCGACATAATAAAACGCACAATGCAAACAGTATTAGATAAATGTGTTTGGCGACTGGACAGTTCTAGTCTGGATATACGAAGAAATGGATAAGGCAATAACAAATGGAAAGAATAAGCTTCTACTATAGAAAATTGCGGTAAGAAATGAGACTCGACAATGATAATTACTATAAACCATTTGACCTACATTTGCCATATCAATTTTCATTTCAAAGACTTTGTCATTGTAAATTATAGTGGGAGAGTCATGTGTCTCCGACGGTTCGTGATAAATATGCGGAAAGTCATGTACCGGCACGAGGGAGATGTTGCAAGGTAGTTCATATTTAGTCATTAAGAGTCTGATACTGCCCAGTTCCTCCTCCGAGGAGATGGGTGTACATCGCATTCGAACTAAAAAAAAAGGGAACTATTCATCCAAGAGTCCTAGGAATAGTGGTATTCCTACATACATAATTTTTTGTTTCTTTGACACCTGTTCTAAGTTTCCCTTTAATGGGAAACGAGATATGTGTCTTTCAAGTACCAACAGAATTGAGTTAATGCCTTTTTAAAAACACAACCTCGCTAAAAAATTAAATAGGAATACAGCCTTAAAAACGATAAAATAGCTTTACAGACATAAATGTTAACCACAAAGTCTTCTTATGAATGGCTCCTCCATTTTAGCGATCCCATGCAATGTAATTTCCTAACTCTTTGTATACCACTATGTAAGATTACAGAGGCATGCTACAAAACATCAACTTAGAATTTCCATTCAAGAAAAGTCTTGAATTTTAAGTTTTTTGCTATTCATCTCATTTTTGACACTCTTCGATTTTGAAGACAGGCATAAAATAAATTGCTAAAAATACATTATTTATTAGACGTAATGTCTGTAAGTAAAACTAATTTGATAAAACAAAGCAACGACCTCTGATTACACATCAGTAGGTTTCGAAGACAAAATAAGCGAAATTTCATCGCAATCGAAGCAAAAAAGCAAATTGGACAATTGAAGTGGAAATTCCATCATGAACTATAATGATTCGCAGTAATTTAAAAGCAATTGTGGCCGTTCAGACGTTGAGTGTGAAATTAATTAATAACCTGATAGATGGCTGGTGTGCTCCACTTGGGGCTTTATACCCAACAAATATTATCAGCAATACACGGTGATTTTTTTTTCGTCTTACAAAAGGAGCCCAGTTCATGTATCCGACGTAAAATACCCCTAGGCGTGAATATTATTTTTTTATCACCAACTAAGATAATAATTACGAAGAAAAATTAAACAAGATAAATCTGAAAATACTCTTAAAAATGATCAAAACGCCGCCGCCCGCGCCCCTCACCATTGTTACAAGGCTCGGACCGCGCTCGCAACAGAGCTGTATTTCTAAAAAACTACGAATTGCATCATAATATTGAATAAAAATTGCATTTTAAATTTATTCAAATCTCATAAATACCTATTTTTTTATCATGAACGTGTTCTAGTCATTGGATACACGAATTGAGCTGCTTTTGTAAAACGACTAAAAAATCACGGTGTTGCTAAAAAATTTTGTTGTTACAATTATTTATTTAATAACTGTGCACTTTAATATTCAAACTGCAGTCTGCCTGCACAAAAGTTTCTCTATTAGCATGAAGACCGTCTAAAGGTTGTCTGCAAAAGACCGCTTGTTATGGCATGATGTAACTGTTATTAGTAAAATTCTGTGACAATATAATAATATATATTCACCTATGTTACAGTTGTGAAAACGAGATATCTGAATGTTCCTAAAGCGTTATGTTCCTTAAGTTGTTAAAACTAGCTACCAGTGTTATCTGAATCTCCATGTAACAATAGCAAAGTTAGACATGAAAAATACAGACACTCACCTTCATACGTTTTAAGCACGTTATTATGCACATATTAAATTAAAGTTCTCACCAAATACTCATGTAATAAACTGACACAAAAAATTACGTGATATTATGTCAACTAACACTTTGGCAATAAAAACAGAAGACTCCGATTAAATAAACGATTTGAAAGGTTGGTAGCAAAGAGAGAATATTTGTTAGTCTTTTTGGTCTATAGAAAACACTGAAGGTTAAAATTAAATCTATGTCCTTATTCTCATAGTCACAATGAGGGCAGGAACTGCATTTTTACTTGTCTGTCCTAAACACTTAGGCTTTATTAATTCTTAAAATGCAAACAAAATTTGAAAAGTTGGGAAGTGACTTAGGATTGAACTCCAAACCTTTGGCTTACCATGCCTGCGGTCCAACTGCTAGGCTAGCACACCTGAAAGGTTCAGGCTTTAAGTTCAAAACAGCAAATAACTGTGGCAATCAAAACGCATGAGATTGAATCGCGAGTGCCGACCGGTGTCGCATTCAAACGATTTTCGATACTAATGAAAATTCAATACGATTCACATTACAACAGCACAATGTCCTTATAATCGCGTTTCACCTGTACTTTTGGAGTAAAGATAATTAATAATAGGGGTAGGTACGTAGATATTTCTGTCAAAAGAATTCAAGTCAAAAGATTTCGAAAAATATTGTTTTAATAGATAAAAGTATTTGGTGAAACATTTTTATTTTAATTGTAATAATACGACTTCATGTTTTGAAAAGAAAATGTAAAAATTTCCTTTATTAAATGGCATTCGTCAATAGCAACTGTAGCTTACTAGAACGAAAATAAATTATTTATAGGTGAATTTAGAAATTTTGGAAAAAAAATACTATAGGCTAAAATAATTTTTCAAAAATATGAAGTAAAAAAAAAAATATTTAGAGTACTCCTAATTGGACGTTAATACTAATTTGACGTCCAATTATAAGTAGAAAGAAGAACGAACATCAAAAGCAAAAATATATCTTTTCAAAATAAAGAAATACCTTTTAGCATTTCGAACGTATATATTCGTCGGTAAATAATTACATTGCTAATTATACAAGGTTCAGTGTGGCGGAAACCTGTGATAACGGAACGACTTGGGGCGGGCTCCACGGGGGCATGGAAACGCGATCAGTCGAAGGTAATCTCGGTTTAATGTACATTAGTTTATTACGGTTCTTTACCTAAAGGGCGAAAATTGAGGTTGCTGAGGCACCGCTGTCAGTTCCTTTGACTGTATCTCATGTACGGTAATAGGAGGACAGTTGATTTGTTTGGAGAGGATGTCAATCTGTTGCATCTATTGCAATAAAATTACAATAAAGATCAATAAGCAACAGTTGTCAAAAATCTCCTCACTTTCAAAGCAAAAATTAATTTGTTAACCAACCGATTTGTTTTTCTTTAGAGTATTCTTACGGAACCAACAGTGTAGCCAGTCCGACTCGCAATTAAACAGTTTTGTAGGTGTTTGTATTTATTTATCAAGGGTTATAAAATTATTGATATTATAGTAAAATGAAGATTAACATATTATTATATTTATCCCAACAATTTTCCTTAAAATTAGGGTCTTATTTATATCAAAAAATAAAGTTCTTAATTTTAGGTTGATTTCAGTGGCAGTTTTTCAATTCTGTTTCAATGTTAGGACAATCTAGCCCGCGTATGAATGTTAGAATGGCTACAGAAAGCCTTTTTAATCTAATAACGCCACACCTTTTATGGCCCTTTTAGCTTTAAAGGAAAAAATCCATTCTCTATGGTAGGAACATTTAATTTTGAAAAATCGGCTTTGATAGAAACGGTGTTCCGTGTTTTTAATACTTGTAATAAGACAGTTTATAAAACCAGGCTTAGTTATTACAACAAATTTTTGTTTACTTCAATAATTTTAAAATTCTTAAAAAAACAGTACTTGACAATATTCAGTGCACGTCTTTATTACGTAAAAATATTTGAATAAATAAACTCAGTTCATAAAACGCGTTTAAATATAAGTTGTGTCGTGTAATTAGCCTTAAGTCAGGCATGATACCAAATAGGGGTTGGTTCAGTCTTTCAGATGTAAAAAGTGAGTTTAATAAAAGTAAGGTTATCTGCCGCCATTTTCTCTAGGTATTTCGAGTTGAAAACATTTTGAACAAACAAAGGCTTAAAATAGATAAACATTTCATTCATCATGAGGTTTAACAACATTAGGGCTTTAAAAAGGCTTTACTTTACTACTATGGATAAAGACATAAAAACATTTTTAAATATGTCAGAAAGAAAATTACTGAAAATTACAGTTTAGGAGAGGGGGTTTGTGACGTAACGACTTAGCAATATTTATTCACATAAGTGATGTCACGCGTAAGTTCCATTCACTCTAATTTAATAAATGAATGTTTTGCAAGATAAAATAAAATAACACGTTTTAGTTATTATTCAGAAAAATACATGAAAAGAATGTAACGATCGATATTACATAATATCTAAAAAAACCTTAAAATGTCCATTTGTCGCGAGGTGAAGTCGAACCCGCAACCACATCCACACAAATCCAATATACCCCTATTGAACCACGACACTGGATCCAGTATTTTTTGTATTCCCTTCGGGCGAAACACGAGACGCAAACTACTATTCTATAAATTGAAGTTTTCTCAAACAAAGATTTTAAATCCGTTCTCATTTGGGAATTGAACCAACTCTCTTATAAAATACTACTTCAATATTATTTAAGAATTTTCTAGAACCTTGCTTTTCTTAATCTGAAGTTCTACTTAACTTTTCTCCGTTCGCAACCTTTCTTGAGATATTTGCACTAGCATATTTATTAGGAGAAAACATATGAGCCCAATTTATGTCTAGACAAAAACATTGGCAATGCATGGCCAATAAACAAAAGAATTGTTAAAGAAGACATATTTTCTTTTTTCGTGTGAAACTGTTTCTTTTAAATATTTGACTGCACGGATAGCCGAGTGGTCGAGGTTGCCACGCTAAACCCGCTGTGCGCGACGTGTTGCGGGTTTGATCTCCGCGTAGGACAAGCATTTGTGTGATCCACGAATGCTTGTTCTGAGTCTGGGTGTCATTGTGCATGTGATTTGTTTATGAAACCACCCGCAACTTAAATTAGTTAATACGGGAGTCGTTTTCAAAAGACTTTATTAACTAAAAAGTGTTAGATATGAGGCTGACAGATCAATAAATCATATTACAAACATTTATAAGCATGACCAATAATTACTAAAAAAAGAAGGATGGCTAAGGTCACAGAGTGACCTAAATGAATTCGAGACATGACCCCTATAGGCCCTTTTTAGTTCTATTTAGGGCGCCATTTAAGTTGTACCAAAATTGTGTAGTCGGTCGGTGTAATTGAAGTTATTTATACTTTCATAAGGGCTGTGATATTATCTTGGCTGAAAATAAAGCGAGACGGGTTTTGGGAACCTCCTTTTTAATATTTTACCACTTTTAAGCGAATTGGGGTGAAAGTGTTTTCGAAATTGCGCTTTTTTAAAACAGTTTCATGAATTGAATGCACTAAACGGATTTCTCACCAAAATTATCTGGTACTCACTTGTTAATCACTTTTAAACGAGCCTTGATTTCTGTTTAGTCGCCAAAGAAACAGATGTAATTTATTAAATAAACTTGCTTTATTAAAACGCCGGCAGTCGGTTATTGAAAAGCACTGGTACCTACTTAGCTGCGTCCTGTTAGACTGGAAGCCGACCCCAACATAGTTGGTAAAAGGCTAGGATAATGATAACTACGTATCCAAGACTAAAATATAAAGTTCCATTTCGATCAATCTTAATAATTTGGAGAGACCACAGCTGGGCATAAACTTAATTTTTCTTTCATTACCTTGCCCTTGAAAATGACCCCTACAAGCCCTTTCACGACCCCGGTCCGTTTAATCCCTTAAAGCCCCCAATTTTCAAAACAAGGTCTAATTTTCACTTTTTTACATTAAGTATAATTTTTGGTAATAAGTACCTATTTGCAAATGAAAGGAGCATACAAAAAAATATAAGGTGAATTTTATAGGCGTTTTTCTCTTGTTTTTATACGGCTAATGATAATAAACTACAATTTAAAAGTAAATGGCGAGCGGTTTTTGTGTTAAAATGAAAACAAAGTTTGTAATTTTGATTTTTATGAAGATTATTTTTATTTTATTTATTTATTTTTTCCACCTTATCACTAACATTACAGGCTTAAATCCTAATGCGTTAGTGAGGCACTTTACTCATAACTAAGTAATTACTTACTTACTATATAATTTAAACAATAAAAAAACAAGGTATTCTAAATTAAAGATAACATTAACTAAATCCATAAAAAAGCAATCGTAATATAGACGTATCTGAATATGAAGCCTTACATAAACAAATGTACTAAAATTTTAATATGTTCACGATTGCATAAATTGTTTACTAAATCATTTTTTTATTCTAAATAGTATCCTTAGCAGCACTTTTCGAAAGACCAAGTAAACACTGGACAGCACCCTCATTCACCCACCCTTAACCGTCTCCTAAGTGCTCTAGTTGCTAAGACAAGAAGTCAAACATCACGTAAGACTATGTGACAGCACTACGTTTCACGAGGTATCAATAAATTGCTACGGAATGGGTGTATTAAATTTAATATCTTTTTACAATTCAGGAAAAACTAAAAAAAAATATTGGTACCTGCTAATTTATCTTTAAAAAAGCCTTAACGTGGCATTTATAAAATCCGGTCATTGTATCGCTAGCTGACAAAAAAGACCCTTATTATATCTACCTATAAATTTTATTTCTTTAAAGAGATTTTGAGCAAATGTTTTGCTATGATGTGGAAACTATTTTTACTATTATGTATAATTTATTTGTATAGCTTCATTTCATATATTGTATCTGTTTGTTTCCCAAAAATAACACCCAACCTACAATTGACCGACTTAGAGCCTAAGTGCGGAGATACCATTAACCCATTCGAAAAAGTAAATACTGTTATTCTAACTTATCCGAGACAATTTTCTCTTTTCTCTTTACTCAAAAATTGTAGATTAAAAATAAAACTACATTCTTCTGAAGCAAACACCTTATTTTATAAAAATGCCAACGAAGCTTGTTAGTTTTCCCAACAGAATTTTGTGCCCAACAAGACACTTTCATCGTATTTAAGAACTAGATAATACTGCGATTACAAACTATTAAATTCATTTTAATTAACCGAAAGTAACCTTTCGTACTTTGTGATAAGGATTATTTGAGCAGCAGATAAAGTTGGCAAGTGTTTAGTAGGGCATTGCAAACTTAGTAGTGGGATTCAAGAGATCAGATATAGCGACTGTGTCTTTTCGCGAGGATTTATGCAATTCCTTCTAAATGTACTTATATGTTATATGTTTCAATGCATTAGATGTACATTTTTTACTTGTTGGATGTAGGTAAATAATGTTTTGTGCTTTTTAAATGTTATAAATTTTAATGCTTGCATAAAAAGTATTTTTGAGCTTTTTAATTGTCAACGGTTTCAACGGTTCAAATTAAATTAAAATGATAGTTGTAATTAAAATTGTCTCTTATTTTGATGCTTTCCAAGACATACCTCATTATTTTTAGTCATGCGTGCCAGTTGATGGCTTGCTCAAATTGATCTAGCAGATTCTTGCAAAAGCCAATCCACTTAATAAAATGCAATTATTAACTCATTATGATAAAACTACAAAGCGAATAATATGAGCTTTGAGAAATCTTAGAAACAACTTTTACGACGACAGAAAGACAACAAATAATTATTCAAGTCATACCTAACAAAAATCCCATTTCAACAGCTATTGCCAAATCATACGAAAACCCGCTACCTCCCACAAAACGGACCAAAAACAAAAATACAGAGCGATCCGTACACGCGAGCGCCTCCACTCACAATCCATTAGACACGACACTGAACGAATGAACTAAAACGATTCAGCCCCTGAAAAAATACAACTCTTTGTCGTTGCTAACTGTACCCGCGATTTTCCTCTAAACTATGGCTACTGGTTTCCCGCTGAAGTTATTGTTCCTAGTCGCTGTTGGAGACATTTGGAATACTTTTTTCTTCTTTTTCTTGCTCTGTTTAAAGGATAGTGTTGAAGTAAAGAGATCCTAATTTATATTGACTGCGTAGTTAAGTTTGGTTTGGTTTTGCGGTTTGTTGGTGAATTAATTTGGATTTACCTACTTATTTTTTATGTCATGAGGGCTGTGCAGTTTTTTTGGTAAGGCGGGGAATCCTCTTGGACACCCACTCCCTCGGGGGAGGAAATGGGTAGTGTCAGACTTTTACTGACTAAACCTGAACCGCCGTGCTACGTCATCCGCGTTTTTGTGTCGGTGTATGGCAATGCGTTGCAATCCTTCATACAGTACGGTTCTAGGCCTGGATTTTGTGCAAGTTCGATCCCATCTAAACCTCAGTACCGATGCATCTTTTCAAACTTATATGTAAACTGCAGATAAACGGTGAAATGGAAACATAGTAATGAAACCTGAATACCAAAGGTTGGAATCTGAAATCGCCAACCCGTAATGAGCAAGCGTGGTGATCAATGTTCAAACCTTCCCTTATATGAAAAGACGCCCAGGAGTGGGCATATTTTAGTCTAGTATTAGATTCAGTTAAAACTTAAAACATGCTTTTTAATATTAAGTTACTAACATTTTAAAATTTACCTTTAAGATTATGTCCTGTATGTGTATGCGTCGCTTTATTCCGGAGGTTCGCAATGCGTGGATGCTGATTGAATATCATGCAAAAGCTATATTGTTTCCAATTAACGACTCCATATCATTAGATGTCAAATGTTTGACATCCATTGTCTAATACGCAATAATGGTTGCGTAACTACCATCATTTGTTATTCCATCCAACGCAATAATAACTCAAAGGATTCCATTCCAATGTTCAATCCGAAACCTAATATCGTCCAAACTTAATCTTGCATTAACTCTGCCTTTTTCCTCTTAAAACAAAGGCGAATCTTAAAATTTACAGTTTCAATTTCTTTCCCCATCAGTCTACAAGGACTGTTAACTCCAAAGGAATTAAGAAGATGTTTCAATTTGGTTTAACTGCGGACAATAGACTGGAATTCTTTTTTATCGTTCTCGTTATCACTTATAGAAGCTATTGTTTTAGGTGTCTGAGGACTCTTTCCAGTTTTATCGTAGTTGTTCTAGATAATAATATAAAGTTGGAGGATGGAAACGTGTTGGCTTTTAGTCCCGAAAGTGACCTGAGTTTGTATGTTTAAGATGTTGGATCAACTGTTTAGGAGATTCATCGTTAAGGAAATCCATGGGCTTAAATTTTGTCCCGTACTTAACGACGTCCAATACCCATTATTAGCAATCAGCAGAGTATTAGCTATCTCAAGTCAGTCCAAAACAAAAAGACCAAAGCTACATAATGGCAGACAAAATATAACAACAAAAAACAAGTGAAACGACTTATTTTGTGACAATGTAACAAGTCCATTTGATTTCACAGACTCCCTTTCTATATAAGAGAAAATGCGTGAGATTCTGAATGTCTCAATTTTATGAAAGGGCGCACATTGTCACCGCTCGCGGACAATATCCCGACATCTTACTTTTTACAGCGTAACATTTCATTTTTATTCCGAGAGCCCCAATGTTTGGGTGGAACGTTCAAGTGTTAAGATATAAGCAGCAATATCGAAATGGTTGTTGATAGGCAAGTTCAAAATGTGCAAGTGCAAAATTACATTCTAACTGGGCCTGTAATGTTTGCAGGACGTGTTAGTACATCGTACGGAAATAATCTAAACAAAAAACTTTCACAAAATGATAAAATAGCAAGAAGAAAAATAAGGTTTATGTCTTTGTAAGAAAATCCTTAATATCACTTACATGATAAATGAACAGATAGTGCTACAGTCAGGATTGATATAACCTGATCAAAGTAACAATTTAATCACCAACGCCCATAGCCACGAGACTTTGAGTTGTCTTAAACCTACATATGACTACATACAAGCAACATTTCTGCAAGCTCTAACGCTAAGTCTCTGACAAGTAAACAAGTCGAACTGGCAAGTCAAAGTCACGTAACTTACCAACAATTAACATTATTTGAAGTTTGACATCTTGACTACGCTGATACGATGTGATATGATTAAGACCTGCATCATCATCATCATCATCATCCCATATTCGTTCACTGCTGGACATAGGCCTCTCCAATCGCACGCCATCAAAATCTATCTTCGGCTGTTAAGACCTGATCAGCAAACTAATCGCTCATTGCATCTCCCATCGCCTACTTCTCTAAATTGCACCCCTCCTTAATTTCTAGATCTCGGAATGTCCGTAATGTGAGCCGTTTCTCAAATTGGATTGATGTAATTCCCCACATCTTGGTACCCTCGAGGTCATCCGGTATCATGGGAACAAACATAAACTTAAGTGTTGTGTTGTTATACTCTTTGTGGTTATTTTTATTGTATGTGTAAACGCTCAACGTTATTTTATCTATTTCAGGGTTATTGCTCTGAATAAAACTTTTTTGATGCAGGCTCTTCGATACAATGGTCAGTTTTAACAATATAATTGAAGCAATTGGTACCTGGTTTTATGGTGGGTTTTTAAGGTGGGCTTCCTTATCGGTCAGTCATGGTCAGTCAAGCCAATTCAAGTCCCTCCAGAAGTGCAGCAGTTTCCAGGCTTCTGACAGGAAATCTGGATTCCTACCCGGTAGATTGCTGCTCCCGTGTCACTACCCCATAATATTATGTGAGTAAGTGAATAAGTTAAGATAAGAAAATATCATCTCAATGTAACGTTAAAAACGTCAAACGAATGCATAATTGCAATTGTTACAGTAAAAATAAATCGCAAGTAGAAAGATTTTAAGTGATAATTGAACGAGGCAAAAGGCCTTAACGAACAAAATCTGTTTCTTATGAATCCTTCTTTTAATACGATATTTTCGTATCATCTCTTGCGGTAATATAAAATCGAATTTAATTTTACAGAGTTTAAAATTAAAGAAACAAATAAAAGTATATCATTTTTATCGGCGTACCCATTTTCTTATGCCACCCATTCTTGTGACATAATTTCTTTGCTGCAATAAATACTATGTCTTCGCTTAACCATAAGTTTTTCTACCATTAACATACCAATATGGAGATACGCCAAGTCGTTATGTTCCAAATTTAATGAAAACCCATGATGTAGTGTTATGTTTGGTTTTGGTATGATTTATGAAGGCCAAATACCAAAGAAAACCGGTTAATTGCGAGTCAGACTTGTGACCCTGAAGATTCTATACAAATAGGCAAAAACCAATTGTGCTGTCCTCAGGCACGGTGGAGTGATTATCTGCTCAAGATGGCTGGTAGGAGCTGGATGTGAGCAGCCGAAGATCGATCTCGATTACGAGCAATAGGGGAGGCCTATGTCCAGCTGAGGACAAATATGGGCTGATGATGATGATGAATCATGGCTTAGCCTCGATTTAAATTTTTAGGATTTTTAGCATTATAGTAGGTAACATTATTGTAGATTGTGAGACCGACTATTTTTGCAACTGCTAAAAAAGCCGTTGATACCTAGCCCTTGCTACGGAGTATACAAAGACGAAAAAACTTCAACTTTCCATTAAGTACTTACTTGACTTTCCTTAACAAAAATATTTCAATATAACAAAAATAAATAAATAATTTTGTATCTTATGCCTTGAATAGTAGGGTTTAAAATTAAATCCTAAGTACAATAACTACGTATACGCTTAGGTATACACTACAGGTAGTTGGGAAATATTCAGAATTCCTTCACCTGACCCATGTCACTCGGTACATATTAGGGGATGTTGTTAAACACCTCTGGTTTAATTAACTTGATTCATTGCTTATTAATAACTTGGTATCACGGTTTTACATCGACAGGGTGAGCACACAACCGAAACAGTTTAAACTTGTCAGGGTATTTGTAGTTGGTGAAGCATATTGCCAAAAGGTCCCTTGAGACAATCACGCCGTTTCACTTACATACATAGATATTCAGAATCCGTTTGAGTCGAACATTAGCTAGTTTTTGACTGCACGATTGGCCAAGTGGTTGAGGTCACCAGGTCACCACGCTGTAAGCGACGTGTTGCAGGTTGTAGCCCTGCGTTGGACAAGCATTTCTGTGATGCACGAATGTCCTGAGTCAGGGTGGGAATGCAAGTGACTTGAATATTTGTGAAATTCCCCTTGACATCAGGATTCAATTCCTTAATGCGGAAGACGTTTTCAGAAAAAAAGGTTTCGGGCCATGAAGTCCTTTAAATCACACCGTAATTTTTTTTCAATACTTTATTTGAAAATCTTCGTTCATGTTTTTTACGAGGTTCATAATACAACTTCATAAACGAAGCTTAACTCACTCGCATTTATTCGATACATTGTTTGCCTCTGTTTCTAGATTTGAGAGTATGATTGAAATCGATATCTTTGTTTACTCGTTGCTATAGTTTCAGCCTGAATAATAGGTAATAATTTAGTAAGAGACATAAAAATGAATGTATAGAACTAGAAAACACATATACTCGTAGAATAGCAAAGAGTAGTTTTGTGATAATAATATAAAAATATTCACATAATAGAAGCTGAGGAATCCTTTGTAGACACGAAATGGAAAGGTGTGTAGGGTGACAATAAACTTCTGTCAGGTTTGTAAGACTTCTTGCAGGACACAAGAATACATCGACTCTTCAAATAATGTATAAATAGTTCGTGACCACTATTTTGGGAAATTGGCAGGAACATAAACAGTCAGTTTCAAATTAATTTTCTTGATATGTTATTAGTATTGTATGTAGTTTACATATTTATATAGTTATATATATAATATGTACATATATATTATTATTAATTTATTTGTGTATTGTAATATATGTAGGTTTAGTTTTCATACTAGTTTTTCGGATTTGTTTGCACCTACCAACACTTTCTCTCCGCCACCCAAAGGTAGACTGGTAGAGAACGCCTTAGGCGTTATGTCCGCCATTGTACTATATGTGCAAGAAGTATTAAATAAATAAATAAATAAATAAATTGTACTACGAGTTCTCTTTAAATACCTGCGAAAAATAAACCGTGTAGATCAGACATCTAGTCACAAGACAGACTACAGATACCGGTACTCTTACTTTATTCTGAAAGGGGTTCCCGAGACCGCCAAACATGTACTATTACTTATGCAGTTATTTTAAAAGGTTGATCAGAAATCACGAATTCAAAGCTAAATAGTTACAAAAAAATATTATTTAATCGTATGCACAAGACACTCAAAATCACAACAAGCATTCGTGGATCACACAAATGCTTGTCTTTTGCGAACCTAACCCGCGAACATTGGATTTGGAGTAGAGGCTATAATAATACCACAGCGCCGCATTAGCCCTTAAATCTGAAATCGTACATATTAGTTTAAGAGCTAGCACATGTAAATGTGTCAAAAAACAGTGTCTACTTTGTAAGCAAAATTCGTGCTTACAAATTTAACCTTTTTAACGTCAACGTGGCACCGACGTCTGGCCATAAATTTAACACAAACGCTGATATCAAATATTCCAAAACTGTTTTACTATAATTTATTTCACGCTTTCGTGAACCGTGTTTTTGTCACGTATTTATGACGTGATCGCGCTTTAGCGTGACATGTTAATGTAACAGTGGTGTCCAAATCGCAAAAAAATATATTAAAATTATTGGCAAAAAAATGGGTCTATATTTGTAGTAATATCTGAATTCAAATCTTTTTATTTTGTTTTCACAACTTCGATTACTTAATTTAGCTTTTCTGCCCAACTACGCGACACCTGAAAATTATGTGTTTGACAGTCAATTTATTGATATATTTCTTAAAGTGTCTCTTAATTGCAGGAAACCAAAACCAATAGCAAATTATTACTGATTTTCATTTGTGCGTCGTTCAAAGATTTTAATTTTCGATTAAAAAACAAATATCTAGTCCAGGAAAATCCCGCATGATGGTCACCCTACTTTTCTTTTCGAGTGACTATAACGGTACTATAACATTCTGGTTGCCGCTCTTACATTAACCATGTTCACCGGTCTAATTGGATGCTTCTTTGTCAAGCGGGGAATCGAACCGCATAATATAACAATCTGAGTCTTTGAAACTCATGTATAGAGTTCTAACATTTTCTTAAAGGTGCTTGGGTAATAATGTAATAACTGCTTAAAAGTAATGTAGGTATGTATTTTTATAAGATGAATTATAAAATAAGCGTGCGTCAATCGTTCTCACAGATAGCCGAGTGGTTGAGGCCACCACGCCAAACCACAGGGCGCGAAGCGTCGTGGGTTCGATGTCTGTGTCTTTGTGCATATAAGTTGAATGTTTGTGAAACCCCCGCAGCACAAGGATCTTGGTCAAGGATCTAGATCAAGGATTCCTTAATCCGGTAGTCGTTTATAAAAAAGAAAAAACGAAAAGAGTTACTCTACAGAAGTAACACTAAAAATATAGTGAACCTTTTAATATCCTGTTTATCAAAGTAAAACACAGCCTTCTATACTCCACACCTGTTTGTACACCAATAAACGAGGAAGGACAAAATGTATTTGTATTATCCGGATTTCGCCGGATAAATGATAACCGGATTTCAGTCGCTTTGTGAAAACGGAACCGGTTTATTCGTCGACACTAGCTTTTTGACGCTGATATATTCCTATCCGTGTTTTATGACATGGAACTTATGGTTTTAATGCTGTGTTACTGCCGAGTAGCCAAATGATAAACTGAATGGATTTTCGTGGATTAGGGTGCAGGTTTGAACTAAGGCAGTTAAAAAGCAAAAAGTGTATAATATAAAAAGAGGTTAGGTATTTAACCACCGAATGGACACACTTTTTTTTTAAGCGCACGCTACCGCTTGTCCTACGCGCCACGCGGGGATCGAACTCGCGACGCCTCGCGCACCATACATAGTTTTCTCGTGGCGACTATCCGTGCAGTTTAGTTTTATATGTAACTACCAAGTTATAGGTATTAAAAGCATTGCCTTACAAATGAAAGTATCTTATACGCATAAATCTATATAAACCGGAAGGGCAACACGAATTTTTGATTATAACTACTACCACAACACATAATTGAATAAAAACAAATAATAATTCAATTAATGATGAGTAAGTATAAGCCGGTAAGTTGATTGCTTGTGAGTTGAGTGACAAAACAAATTAAAGTACATTACAAAATTATAAAGCTACTGTCCATTCAAGTGAAACACTTAGGTATGACATATACAAAACATAATTTTACACAATTGATACACTCGAGGATAAACACGGAAGCAAGGATGACTAAGCCAATAATGATAAAAAAACCGGCCAAGTGCGAGTCGGCCTCGTGACACTCGCGGTTCAGTACAAATATGCTTAAGATAAACAAATTGATCGGGTGAGAGACAAAATTGTGGGAACCCTCCATTTTATTTGCCGTTATTTTTAGTATTTTTGCTATAGTGGCAAATGTCATAGCGATTTTGAAAACTTCAATTGTTTAGCCATCACGGTTCATAAGGTACAGAATGGTAACAGACCGCTAGACAGACAGTAGAGGCTCAGTAATAGGGTTCAGTTTCTATCCTTTTGGTTTAAGCTTTAAATGATGCATACTCGATGCATGATGCTGACCCTGTCTTTTTAGATCATCGAAAATGTAAAACTCTTGCCAAATGTATTCAATGTCCCAAATAACCTCATCAAAAACTGCTCGGGCTATCCCTAGAAAACGTAATTGTAAACCGTCAAATTGTAACATTTAATTAATTCCTAAATATATTTTAATTTTCAACAGAACGAGAAAGCAACAAGGAAGGAAATTTCCATTTACAAGTTACGCAATTTGTTGACACATTTGTCATTTTCATTAAAAGAGTTGAAGGTATTACATTATTAAACACTCCACACCCATGAACTGATGTCGATGATAACGTATGAGTAAATTGACTCACATATCCAATTAAGGTGATAGTCCCAAGTGCTAATGAAATTAATGTATACAATGGAGTAGCGAAGCATGAAGCTCCCGAACCATTTACCAGTCACGCTCCACACGGACCAAACATGAAAGTCAATTTGAAGAAACAAGTGATTAAGGACACTTTTTACACCACTGAACCAATCAATTGGCTTCTGGACGTGTTCAATCTAGCAAGTGTGCGTCGAAAGGAAAACAAAATCGTAGTAACATGGTCTTTGATGAGAAGCATCGTGTACGTCGTCTGTTTTGGGATCGTCAATTTCTACTTCTTATTCATAAAGATAAACACATTGGTCGGTATCAAAAGGAAAACGGTCGTCCAGTTCAGTGATTCCATTCAGATGATCTATTTGTTTGGATATGCGATGCACATTATGGATTTGCAACAACTTTACAAACACGGGAGGTCAAAGTATTTGAAGTACTATGAAATTTTCGATTCCATTGACAAGATTTTGGGCATGAAGAATTATGATGTGATTCGTAAAATGGTTTTGAGTCTTACTTTGATCTTTTCTCTCGTTACTTTTTTTATTTGTATATTTGATTACTTCGCTTGGGTTGAAGGCTATGGCTACGTCTCTCCAACCCTCTATACCTTAGATTACTTCTATTTTTTTCTTAACATGCTCACGCTGTTTGATGCTGCAGCTCATTCTGTGCAGCTAAAATACCGTCTGAAAACGATGAGAAAACTTTTAGAGGTAATTCTTTTGGATTATGTTTCTTCTCTAAGCTAATTGGACTTGATAACAAACCTTTGTTCATCAACAGGACTACTATACTTCGAATGGCATCAAGTGTGTGGATGATGACCAGCTCTTGACCGTCCACTCCACTAAGCAGGTTGATCGTTTGGCAACCCTTCAAAGTGTGAATAACTACCGTTATATTGAAGACATAGACTTCACTCATTGTTACCTTTTGTTACTTGAACAAACAAAATTTATCAACAAAATGTTTGGTTTTCGGGTAAGTCTTATTATTTTGTATCTAAAATTTTAAAGCTTAATCTTGTTTTTAAACATACTAATCGGTTATACAATTGATCGCGACCTTAGTACGGGTGCCCCGAATCTAAAGTACGACAAATCCAGAGAAATCTGGACTGCGGTGCGCGCCGAGTGTTTGAGACCCACTCTGCATGAGGTGTCGCGGGTTCGCTCCCCGCGTATTACAAGCATTTGTGTGATCCACGAATGCTTGTTCTGAGTCTGGGTGTCTTTGTGCATGTGCATTGTATGTTTGTGAAAGCCCCCGAGACAAGGATTAATTTTTTTAATGCGATAGTAGTTTTTTTAAAAAGAAAAGAATTGTCAACTCTTGTTTCAATTACCTTCAACCCAGCCATAAAGATGAATTTTTAATATGGTTTAATTAAAATTCAATTTTTACTACCAACAAGACGGTTGACTTTGAACTTCAAATAACAATTAAAATAGGATTAATCTTTTTTGCAGATCATAGCGTTCTGCATCCTCTCATTAATCAATATGATTACTTTAATTAATATTACAATACGATTGGTTATTGGGTCTATGGTAAGTATCTTCAACTTCTAGACAATCGTACGTATCTCCTTCAATTATTTATTTATTTATTTATTAATTAGAAAGCTAAGCTTCATTCAGAGCAGTCTAGAAAATTTTCCTAACTGGAATTTTGGAAGTGTTTATATTTCTAGTTATATTATAGTTCTGTGGCTCATTGTGCACTATATTGAACAGAATTTTTGAAAAGATCTTCAAATTTGTGGGTCTTGTAGTTTGAAATTTTGAAAATCTTGACAGCATGGATTCCGATAGGTCCTTAGGAACCATATCGCTGGTTTGATCCCCGAGATAAATAGTAAAAATATTTGTATGATCCGCAAAGCTTGTTCTTCAGTGTAGTTATTTTTGTGTATGTTATTTGTACCTCCCGTGACACAAGGATTAATATCCTTAGTACGGGAGTCCATTTTTTACTCTAAGGCGTTCGACAGAGTAGATAATGATATTTTGCTTTCCAAACTAAATAAATAAATGTTTCTTCCTTCGCCAGATCACTCCGTTAGGTGCAGTCTACATGCCGGCTGTGTCGAGTATGATGAGGTTCCTGAACTGGGCAATTGTATGTATTATCGTTGCTCATCATGCTGAGATAACTTATAGGGAACACGAGAAAGTGCTGGAAATAATCGACCAAATATTGTACAATAGAAATAACTGTGAGTATTTTTAACGAAAATTATAATTAATTTTGTTGGGGAAGAACTTTACCGTATCTGAAATGTTAATGGGTACCTACAAAAGTGTGAGATAAGTGAGCGTAAAGATTAAGTCAAATTGTGCGCGATGTGTCGTAGGATCGATCCCTGCGTACGACAAGCATTTATTTGACCTATGAACGCTTGTTCTGTGTCTAGGTGAGTCGTGCATGTGACTTTAATGTTTCTGTAACCCACAGTGTTACAAGGATACATTTCCTTAGTAGAAAAGTCGTTTAAAAAAAAATGAGCATAGCTAATTTCTATGAAATAAAATATTAATGCTCAATGTAAAATAAAAATAAAAAATCTAGCTTAATAACCTTAATCTTAGTCGAAGATACCAGCGCAACCAGTCAAATAAAATGTTTTCTTTTGTCTATTTAGCAAATAAACTGAGGATGACACTAGCAGAGCTTCGCAACCTAATAGTGACGAGACCTATAAAGTACCACGCCGCATTCTTCTTCACAATAGACTACACTGTATTAGTATCCATGGCATCGGTTGTTGTAACGTATACCATCATTATGCTTCAGAGTATGCAGTAATGATATATTATTAAGATGACACTAGTTAAGTAATCGTTTATTAGAAAACTTTGTTACTTGTTCCTGGAATAAATACATTTGAAAAGTATTTTTGTTTTATTTTGTATATAGCTGTTGCCAGTGGGCAAATCCTGGTTATAAACTATCTGTAAACGAAGTCTCATTTAAATCCGTTCAGCAGTTTCTGCGTGAAAGAGGAACAAAAACATCCATAGGTACATACAAACTTTCACTATTATAATATTCACAAAACTTTCAGTTGGAGGAATAATGTTCATATGAAAGCAACGAATTGTTTTAGAAAAAATACGTAATAGTGCATTTTCTGTTGTTTTAGAGTCCTGTTGCCATAATAGCAATAAGCCTTACTTAATAAGAATACTTGTTTTTAAAACTCATCATAAAAGGAAGGACAGGTGGATCGCATTTTACAAAAGTGTGTTACGGGGTAAAATCTTTACAATGATGAGGACCAGATTCATTCTGTTTTTTTGTAAGAACACTTGTTTTTAACACTCATCATAGAGGCAAATACAGGTGGATCACATTATTTAATACAAAAGTCTATACATATCTACCGATCCCCACAATAACTCCACGTGTGATAATGTAAAAGATTAATAAGAGTTTAAATAACAATCAATTTTACATGCACGTAATTAGCGTTACTTCGCTGTCTGACAATACATGCTATAGCGTAATTAATGACTTTCCCTACATATAACAGTCAGCACGACACGAGGAAGAAGTTGCATTGTATTTTATTGGGAGTGGTATTTGATTGATTTAGTAATAGCAGGAGAGTTGGGTGACAAGTGAGTGGTAAATTTGTAGGACGTGTTGAACTTTGAAAATGGGATAAGAAAGTTACTTTCTGACTAGGATATTTACTATCACAAAATATTTGTATGTTTGTTTCTTGTTGATGGATATGACACGTATACATGTTTTTATGACTTGTCCAAGGTGCTGTTAATTCGTTTATCTGATGCGAGAACAAACATGCTCTTGTACTTTTGAGTTATTTTGCTCAAAAGCAGAACCCTGTTACCAAAGCCCCGCTGTCTGTCCACATGGCCGCCAGTTAATACTAGATCCTGCGTCTCTAAGTCTTGAACTGTAACAGTCTGAGGGTTGAAAGACACTGCACTTTTACAGATGATAAATTGCTGATGATGACAAAAACAATCGAGGATAAGAACCGGTGATCAATTTTTCAAACAAAGAGATTTAATCGTTTCCCTATCAACTTAAGTCTTATTCACCTCAGCTAGGTTAAAATTTTGTTTTCTTATTCATAAATATTTTAAAACTTTGTACCTGCATTTTACAACGTAAGCAACATCTATCTTGCATCCAACTCAGCCAACACTCATTTGGTCAGTGCATCGTCACTGGCTCTACGTTGCATCGTGCTGCAGGGCTCATTAATATTGCATTAGCACGTTCCTGAGCGCCAGTACAACGGTATTACACGCTAGGGATATCTGCGGATATCATCAAGCCTCATCCCGGGAAGGAATGGCTAGAGATGTCTTTAATAGTACTTACGAGGATATAAATTATTTGCCGCAATGTAGGAATGGGTGCTTAATGGCTTGGTAGATGCTGTGATAGCCTTCTGGTACGACTGCTAACTAGAAATACTAAGTAAAGTGTCTGCACGGATAGCCGAGTGGTTGAGGATACCACGCAAAATCCGCTGAACGCGATGTGTCACGGGTTCGATCCCCGCGTAGGACGTTTGTGTTATCCACGAATGCTTGTTTTGAGACTGGGTGTCTTTGTGCATGTGACTTGAATGTTTGAGAAATAAGTGTGTATTGGCGTACCCGTTTGTGCTGTCCGAAATCTTGCTCCACTAGCCGCCGTGTCTGAAAATCGATCAGTATTATTAACTTGATAAAACTCAAATCTGAATAATTAAGTTTGAGGCTCAGCGACTCTCGTTTGGATCATGCATTTGTTGGTTTTTTTCGGTACCCACCATCAGTATATTTGCCAACCCACCCATTTGCTTTTCTTTAGCCTATTTGCAAGGACCTCTAAATGTCCCAGGTTGGTTCATTTTATTGGTTGTAATATTATAAGAAAGTAACCACAAAGGCAGTACCTACCCCGTTTCAACTAACCTTTTTTGAATGGATTCCGTCGCATCACTAATTACCAGACCTCACTAGGTGTGAGCATTTTTGAAAGGCATTAAGTCCGCCATTGTACATTTAATGTATAGAAGTGTAAATAAATAAATAAATAAATAAAACTAACTATATTGCGTTTAAAACCACAAACATTGGAGCTGTACCTGTGCAAGGAAAAAGTAATATGAAACGGATACGAATAGTCCCTTGACCACAAAACTTTCAAACACAGCTTTATTTTACGCTATCCAATATGAAAATCCGTGTTGATTTTTAGATGGCAAATTGGCACAGTCGTATCACGTGTACGCAATACATATTTGCACTATTGGTCGTCTCCGAAACTAAAATTGAAAGTTTAAACGTAGCCCAATATAAAATCTTATATTGAAACCGTTTCAAGGAAAACTCAAATATAGTTCGTAGTGAAAATAAGTTAGGGTTACATATCAGGGAGTTATAGGGCAACCCTATTACTGAGGCTTCGTTGTCTGTCAGTCCGTCCGTCAGTAAACAGGCTGAATTTTGAGATAATGTGTTTCTGTTGCCACTATAACAAGACTAATAAATCCCGATAGAGACGCGCACGTTAACTTATTATATTATAGATCAATAAATTATTATAAATCCGGCTTACGAAATATATTATTACAAGGCAATAGTAAGATTTAAAATCGAGGTAAAGCTACGACTGTTACAGTCCAAAATATGTTGGATGTTTTTTTTTATAAATTTGTTTTTCCTCAGCCTATTTGAACTCTCAACGTCCGGAATCCGACTCACCTTCGTTATATCACCATCCGCTTCAGAAGTCGAAAAAATAAACTTTTCAGACTTCAAGATATAAATTGTAAAATAAACACATGTCAGGGCGTCGAATGGAAACTGAGTAAAGTTGAGCAAATACGAGGATATTAACACAAGAACGAGCGATCGAGAGCCGCTCGATATAACCAGTGATTTTGTGTGCTGTGACTCAGCACTGTGCATCTGGACAATGCGTAGAAATATTTTACGAAATTATTATGAAAAATTGTTTTAGGTATGAAAGTAATGGGAGTAAGAATAGAGAATAGTAAAGGATTTGAAGGCTTTTGCGCAGGTACAGGACACAGTGAGCTCAATAAAAAAAACGGAACAAGAGAGTGTTTGGGATAGGTCTAACGTAATCATAAGTTTTACCTTAATTGCTTGCTTTAATTTTGTATTATTCTAGTCTTTTGGGAATTGGCAAAATGAAGAAGTAATAACTACTAGAAAATGGAGGTCCTTGCAGAGAAATGCGTGAAGGAGTAATGTTTGTTAAAAAAATCCATCAAAAAGATTACCTACTTTTTGGTTAGTTGCATGTGTGAAAAACTTATCAAAAAAGACTAACCAGGCAACAATCTTTTGTTTATCACTTTCCAAAATGAATTTACTTGGTAATATAACTACAAATAAACATTACAACGGACGTAAGTGGCAAACCAAAAATTCACAAGAATCAATTTTAATATTAACCAGATACAGAGTTATTCCCCACAACAGTAGCACCAAACGTGATCCAGTCGGATGCTGAGAACGATTTTAAAATGAAATCTCTAAACTTTATCCACTTTCATACATAGATATAGATTTTCATACATCATATTTACGTACAGTTTCTTTAAACAAATACATTTCGAAGAAAATATCACCTTCTTTTCTTATTGACGCAATGACCTAGCTTTCTTTTATCCCACTGGTGGGCAAAAACCTTATTACTAAGAAATAAGCTTCACTATCTTCAAATACTTTCTCTTTAACAATTCTTATAGATTAATTAGATAATACCGTAAAAATAAAATGTCATTATCTATTTCTTTTCAATTAGTAAAAATAAGTGCTTCATCTAATAATTTAATCCAATAATCTTCTTAAATAGAAACACCTCTCTTAAGCTTTTAGCACTTTTACAGTTATTTCTATGGCGTGCACATTTAAATAGGTAATACCTCTATTCATGTTATTCGCATGAGAGAAGTTTTTGTTTCATACTTGCGTTGAAGTTAGTTGAGATGATTTAATAAATGAACAAGTATATTAACGCCTGAAACATGCCTCTTACATCTGTCACTCGATCTTTATTTTTCAGTCTAAAACTTATACCTCATACTCAGTCAAGGGTAACTTGAAGTCTAGCTCCCGAGATTTTTTTGATTAGTGTGATGCATGAATGCTTGTCCTGATTTTGGGTGTCTTTGTGGATGTGACTGGAATGTTTGTGAAACCCATCCACGGATTAAATGTTAGATTCCGGAAAAACGTGAGTCGTTTTCCTCAAAGAAAAAAAACTTCACACATTTAGAAAATCAATTACTTAATAAATCAATAACAATGGTTGTTCTGACAGATCAACAAACTTTTTTGTATCAACACTTGAAACTTTTCCAAAATTGACCCGTAACACTCCAGAAAATATTCCCAAAGTAATTCTCATATGCAACCTCCATAATGAACTTCCCTTCATATTGTTTGGGCGGGCTTCGTAATTACGAAAAGCCTTTTACTATTATGTAGTACAATGTGTCCCCTTTTGAACATTTGGAGTCAAGTGCCAATCCAGTTTGATTAGAATTAGGCAAAATGGTCGAAGATTGTCTTCCTTCGTTAAACTTATACCGAAGTGTTTAGAGACCGTTGTCAGGAATGCTCATGATTTTTTCTGCGTGGCTTTGAGTTTTTTCGTGCCGACTTCTTCATTTTCCCCCGATTTTCTACACTCACTTTCTTGTATACAATTAATTAAAAAATATTTAACCTTCTTAATCATCTAAAATTAGTAGTATCTAGGAACTAAACTAAACTAATATTTACATTTTGAAAGCTATATAGTATAAAAAGAAAAATATGCATTATTTACAAAGCGTCAAAAAAGATATCCTCATCCCTGCCAAAGTCGGGAAACGTGCCCAGAAGGCTGGCTGCATTGCCACGTTGTATGGCAATGCTAATTCTTTGGGCAAAATATAGACCAGCCTTCTGATCACGTGTAGAGTCGACCAAACGCTTTGCGAGTTCTTTATAAAGAACTCGTGCACCTGGTCCCCATGTCCCGAACGTTTCGACCCCAAACGGCTCAAAAATATAATTACCAACAAGGTTATTATATTTCCGCCGTTTTAGGGCTTCCGCGGCTCCAGCAGCAGCGCCCGGCGAGACCGCTGAACTTAGAACATGGGATGGCGCGAGGGTGTCGACGCACGTCGCGTCCCACACCAAAGGCCGACCCAATTTCCAAGGCAGCAATGACATTCCGTCAGGTCTCTTACCATCGTTGCGTACCAAACCATTGGGTTCTAAAACGGCAGGTACACCAGCAGTGACAAGAGCACGACGAATGATGTCATTAATATTTGCATGACGCGGTATACGCCCCGCGCTCCTGCCGCAGGACAGGCCATGATGACCAAGGCAATCGACTCTTTCACCGCATTGGCAAAGATGAGATGCGACACATTGTACACCCAAACGCAAACCAATGGCGAGCCGGAGAGTATTGTTATCCAACATCGTACCTATGTTGGATAATAACTTTCTTGTTATTTCTGAACTCATGGTGGTACAGTTTACATGCTTTGAGGTTTGCAATAAGTTGTAATAATACAATAGAGGCAGACTTGAATGTTGGTTGGGGCACTATTTGCCCACCTCTCAGGTACGGGTCATGCAAGCAGGGGAAGCGACTCCTTGATCCTTATATCCTCACTCATACGTTACGGCATGAGTTGAAGTAATTAAGTCTTCATCGCAAAAAAGGAAGGACGAAATACTTCCTGTAACCTACTTATTTATAAGTTTATCCTTCAACAACTCCTTGTGCTTCTACTTCCTGGCACTTGGCTTTCCCGTTCAGATTTCCTGGAGTTCCTCGATTCGAAGAACCGAAGCTTTAACACAAAATACCTTCTATTATAGAAATAACTTTTCAAGAAGTCAGTCGCAATCACACGTTTTAAAAACAAATATTACTTTTGCTCGAGTTAATTATGTTTCAGAAGAGCTTGAAAGTATTTTGTACTTCTTGGAAGGCAGGGCGAACCGAAAGTAAGTATTTCCTGATATCAAATTCTAAGAATAAATCCATTGCAAAACTTTTAAGGGAGGTCTTTCGTTAAATATGACGAGAAATTGAACCACACATGAGCTTTCAACAAAGCATTAGCTTAACTCCATACACAGCCTCCACCAATTTCGACCACAATTTCGATTTTCGGTACAATAAGTATTGGAAATACAAAGGTTCATTTTACCATCGTACAGCCGAGCTTAGTTCAATTTTGCTTTGGAAGCCGTATTATGAAGCTTTAGTGAAATACAAATACAGCCTGTACCTGAGGGGACGTGAGAGTTCAGCGCCCTAGGAGTGCACATTTACTTAAAATAATAAAAGAGTTTTTATATCAAAATCCGTATTTATTTACCCCAGTCCGGCAAATCCAAACGCCTTTTACGCCCGCAAAACAAAAAAAGTAGCTCCTAAAATGAAAAATAATTGAAAATCATAAAACAAAAAGTGCCCAGGATCTATCTGAAAACAATTGAAAGTTTCGAAGCTTCGACCATAAATAAAAACCAATATCTTTCGCTAAGTAAATAAAGACTCCAAGAGACAATGGCAAGATCAAAACAATTCTATAATAATTCATCTCGTTGTTAACCTCGAAAGTAGGACGCCACTAGAGTGACCCTCTTAATTGTTTTATTGGGATAACTGGTTAAGGGGAAGCTATTTTCTTCGCTTTACCCCGAACGGGGTTATAGCAGTTTATTTTCTTTCGTTTATCTCATACCGAGTTTTTTTATAATAATACAATTTTTAGACTTCCGTACCTAAGGGGTAAAAGCAGAAGCCTTGAAATTTAGCTACTTTTACGGATTTTATTTTAGATTTCAGTTCCCGACGTTTCGAAACCTTTGCAGGTATTATGATCACGGGCAGACTATTACCAATGCTCTGCTTTCTGTCTGTCGTCAGGCTGTATCTCATGAACTATTAAATCCAGACATAAGTAGAGATAAGTATTTTAAAAAAAGGGTAATTTTTTAGGTTTTTAGTGATTATCAGTTTGTTTTTTTTTGAAATAAATATCACCTAACAATTACGTATTGTGCAAAATACCTCATCGCTCAGAAACTTTGTATTATACAAATTCAATTACCTACCTGAGTGCCTTCGTCACGTCTTAATCTAATATTAGTATGATTGTAGCTGCATCTCTCTTCCACATTATTACTACGGGGCATTAGGCTAAACATTGTTTAAATTACAAAGGTACACACTAATCACGAACTTGGAGACACCCTACAAATACCTGTTTATTCATTCATGAAATAATTCTATTGAGTACGCGACTAAGTTCTCTAATTAATTATATTTTATGAGGTTGCTAATGGTACTTTAATTAGTACAGTGCAGCGGGGCCATGAAAAATTACTCGACCGAGCCTTATCTGATTTCAGAATTCATTTGTTAACTTTTTAAGAGGAAGAGTTGAAGATTTATTTAGTTTGTTTAGACCGTGGGCATCCAAGTTTGGTTTGGGAAAAAGTAATGGATTTATCTTGTTGAGGTTGAATTATTAATTAGAAGTCTTTATTAGCTTTATTTAGGTGAAAATCTGATCTAGAGATGTTCAGTAAATGGCTCTATCTGTATTTAGAAAAATAGGTGCGAGTCAAATTCGCGACGTAGAAGGTTCTGTATAGATAGGCTGAAAATAAACAAGTTGTTTGGGTGATAAACCAACTATCCCTCCACTGGTATCCCTCAAATGTATAATATATGTGGCAGATACTTACCCTTAAAGTTTATTTTAGTATTTATTTATAAGGTGGTATCAGAAAGACTATCAGCTAAAATTAGGTCCCTATATAGGTTCATGAGTTACTGCCTGGCTTCGGAATGACCGACTAATAGAAAGACGGAGAGCAAAGAAATCAGCAATAGGATTTCGTTTTTACACATTGAGTACAGAACTCAAAAAATAAACATATTTGCTACTAGATCATTTTTGGTGAAAATCATAATTACAATAATTGAGACCGATTCACCAAAAAGCTAAGAACAAGACAATCAGAGAGATTAACCAAGACCTGTGAATTATTCCAATTGCCAAGCACTTATAAGTTTATTTTTAGGAAGCAAACTTTCCCGAACCGATTCTTATTGGCGAACACTTATAAGTTTATTTCTACCAAAAAACTAAACTGGACTTCAATCTCTGGGGAACATATTATATTAGGTAGACATTAATGGGCCGAAAATGTTTTAGATGAAGACACTTTGATAATAATAGGGTTTTTGACAAATAAACTGTTTAGGTCGTCAGACCGATTTCCAAAAAATATTGGTAACGTATCATTTATTCTATCTCGTGAACAAAAAATGAAGGTGATAGACACAATGATTTTAAATCTCGTGTGACGTCACTTACCAGTACGCTTTTTACTAGCAAGTAATGCTTTAGCCCCCACTACCGAACAAAAGTGCTTCTTTATCTTGCTTACTTTTTAATGATGTGACGAAATTAAAAATACGTATTCAATATTTTTTGGAAAACTGTGTGACGTCAGGATAGTTGTGTAGTCAACTGCCCTGCCTACCCTGTGGGAAATACCAGCGTGATATGACACTAATTAAGTGGGTCACGCCGGCATCGACGGCACGGCAATTAGCTGCGGTAATAACGACCGATAGAACTATGTGATTGCATTAAAAATGCAGGAAAACGCTGAACTCGATCAATCATTTGCATTTACGAGAACTAGGTGTTAAAGTTTATTACCATTTTTTTTTTCAGGAGGTTGTGGCTAAAACTATAACTGCACAAGTTGATCGATCATAGGTTAAGGTACACTTGAATCAGTCAGTCCGGAGATGGGTGACCATACTGACCATATATGTTATAACGAGTTCTTCCGTGTTTCAGAAGTCACGTTATATTGGGTGCAGTTTGTATTTAAACATCTTTGAAAGTCGTTTCGGGTAGTCAGAAGCTAGATAGTCTGACAACAGTTTTAATACAATTACTTATAACAAAATATAGGTCAATAAGTTAAATAAGTACACACAGTCATTAACTAACATAAAACATGCAGACAAACAGACAAATTATTGTTTGTTCTTTATAAGAAATAACGAATGATGTTGGAACGATGCAATCTGACTCCGTCAGTAATCCCTTCTCACACAGATACAATGTTTTCCTTATTATTTCAGGATTTTCTTTCACTTGACTGCACGGTAGCCCGGGAGTTGGACTCGCAAAAGATGTTTGAGTAAATTTTCATTCCAATATTTTTAGAAGTGATATGCTGAATTGATTGTTTGAATAAGTACTTTATGCCGATGTCATTAATTTGTGATGCTTTAATTGAACAATAAAATTCCCTTATTATTATGATAGGCAATTATTTTAAACTGTTAACGAAAAATAAAGTATCTAGTAAATGTGTGGGGGACATGTTTTTTTTAAAGCTAGCAACAAAATTTTGATAATTTTGTATTTTGTGTATATTGAATCGTACGTTTCCTTTTCAATTTGTTTAATATCCAAGCTCTTAATATACCTACTCTTATCGTTTTGATACACGATATGTGTTATACATGAAATATCACATTTTTAATATTTTTATCAAATCTAAGACCGAACTCCCGGCCTACCGGTCCCATTTCATCACAAGACAACTCTAATTGATTCCAGTCAAGCCTACGTAATTCATCTTATAACAAATTGTATTGTCTTCCTCTTCTGCGTATGTTAACGTCTTTATCTTTATCACAATGTTTTAATTGAATTGAGAATCTCTTAGGTTTACGCGAATGTTAGACATTGAAATGAAACTACTTTTACGGATTTTATCGCGGTTTAATTCGTCGTAAACGTCGGGAACTAAAATCTAAAATTAAACCGCGATAAAATCCGTAAAAGTAGTTTCATTTCAATGAATTGAGAATGTTTATAGTATGCAGTTGTTTTATTTGTGATGGACAAAATTTGGAATCAAAATGTGTATCATAAATATTTTTTCGTAGCGTGTACCTATAATATTTTTTTCCGATAATGTTTTTTTTCATTTTTGTGATGTTGAAACAAGAAAAGGTGATTAAGTAGGTAGTCATTTTGGGAGTAATTTAAAAAAGATCCTTACGTTTAATGGTGTAAATTATCTACTTTTATGAACAAGTAATTATTAGTAACTTCAAAATTGATGAAAACTGTTATTCTATTTATAGTTATCTTTATAGTTTACCTTCACGTATTATTAGAATTGTCCGATTAGTTTTCGGCCCAACCGGAGTCCTTAATCATAATCTGACGCGGTAGCGGGGTATTTATTTTTAAAGTACTGAAGAAAAGAAGAATATTACTTACAAGTCTATACACCCTGTGAAATCTATCCCATTTTAATAGGTACCTAACATTTCTACATAGCGTAACCAAATTAGTACTACGAAGTCTTAGCTCCAACCAATATTCCGATATAGGGTCACGCTACCTTCATGCTAGCAGTATTAGGGGTTTAAGAATCACGCTTAAAGTTAGGGACCAATTTTGCCCGAGAGTCCTTTAGTTGAGAACCCTTTACTGCTAGTCGTGGTGACACTTGGAATCAATTAGTAGAACCTGTTGACTGCACTGGTTAGGCATTTTAATTGGAAATCTAAAAACATGAGTTTGTAGGAAATATTGGAAATAATAGTATTACGTAGTTATAGCTAAACGTAGCTAAACGTCACCTAGACGTCTTCTTAAAACGTTTTGTGAATAATTGTTAATCTTGTGACCATTACCTCCAATAATATGCAGAATTATGAGATCACAATAAAATATTAGACATGGGGCATGCTTTCTTTAAGGTTTAATGATAGGTAGTATAGGTACCTACGTGAAATAAAACAAGAACATAAAAATCCATAATCTATAATTGGGGCTTAAAATCAATCACAGAACTCAAAACGCTACTCTGCACCATAATTATTAAAAAGAAAACCTAATTCCGTCACAATAATGACTTAACAAATAAATGATTCGAAATGTCACGTGACTCCGTAGTTTTTGTAACGTTACACGATATGAGTGGACTCCTTTTTTCTGTTTACTCCATTCATTGAAATAAATATTTTATAATTAAAACCTAAATGCAAAAAAGTACTATCAAGAAAGTCTTCCAACTGTCTTTTAGCTAAACCGAAACTTTTTGTCGACGATACGATACTGGTCTCTTACAGTGATAGTTTTTAAGTTTTACTAACTATAATGAGTCATGGTCACTTTAATAAATAACTTATTATAACAGACAATACAGTTTCTTTTTAGTTGAGAGACAGTTGCCCGACTGTCTTGCAAATGCCAGTGACTGCTAGCTCTTAACGTTAGTTGTTTATCAATAATAGGTGCGTTTGACTATGAGTCATAGGCAGGACTATTATCATTGTGGGGGATGAGTGTGCCGTCTCGATCAAAACAAATTTTAATATTGAAAGGTGTAACGTTATAATATTGAAGTTGTTCCTTTCTCAAATAGACTTAGAAGTCACGTGACAATTATTATGGATTCTAGAAATAAGTGGACTTAAGAAATAGACAATCTGTCAAATCTACTGCTCTCGACTGTTATTGGTTGATCAAAAAATTACGACCAGTCAAAGATATTAAATTTTCTTTGAATAGTTGTCATTTGATTCGGCGTTTACAGTACTTTGTAGGGGTCAGTTGATTCAATAACAGACTTAAAGGGTCCGAATTTCTGAAATCAGCAGCAACTGAAATTATACAACGTGTTAAAGAATAAACCTTGAAAGCTGTCGCTACACTCATCATTATGAACAACTTTTATTATGGAACCAATACTGCAAACGCAAAAAAAATGCTGTTCAGTACATTTTTTATCAAGTCGTGCGCTCAGATGTGTATTGAGATTTCGTTTTTTTTTTCGCGATTATAGTCATCTATTCCAATGATAAAAGTTGTTTAAAATGACGAATACAATGTCCCCTTGTAGGGTCTTGCGTTTATTTTGATACACGTTGTATTTAATACATAAACAACGCAACAGGGATATGACTGTCAAAGAGAGATCTGATTTGCATAATTATTATTATAAAGTTAAATATAATTTATTTTTTTAAAGCAATATTTCTGTCATTTAACAGAACCATGCAGATACCCTGTGTGCAGGCTTTTACTTTATTTAGACCCCAATCGCTATTGCGTTGCTTATAAAACAATTATTAATCCACTTATTTCTAGAATCTCAAGTAATGATATGATAATAGCATTTGCAAAATCCCATATGCAAATATACCTATTTAAAATGCATTCATGTAATAAATATTGACTGAATTTTATATATTTTTTAATAAAAAATCCTATTCCAGTTATATTACCCGTCTAGTTTTACTGAACGGGATAGTTAACTGTGTTTAATAAGGTCTTGAATTAACAAAACCGAATATTATAATTGACTATTTAAATGAGTTTTATTGTAATCTTAATTTACGGCTTTTATATTCGACGCTATAATAGGATTAAAATGCATGTGGTTTGGTTGTAAATATAAGTATCTGTCATTATAAATACAACTTCATTTCTCGCCTTAATTGCTACATGAAGTAAAATAATATCATCTCATGTACAGATAAAGTTATATAATAGCTAACACTGCAAACATTGTTTTTTCATATTATTATTATTAATAGGGAATTTATGTTGTATAAAAAACATCGTACACTAATAAGAGGTTAGGGTTGGACGAACCTTATCATTGTGGGGTATATAAAATGGATAGTAGCCGATTTTGAGAGCTACTAAATATTTAAATTTGATTAAAATCGGTCTATCCATTTCGTAGGATTATGGTGATAAAGTACAGATACGAGAATTTTATATGTATATAAGATTTGATTAACTGTATTTATTAAAACGCGAACTATTTGTTTATTATACTTTATTTCTTTAATTATATATTTCTCTTACATGACTGTGTATTATCATGTGGCGTGTGTACTAAGTAAAATTGTTGCATTTATTTTATTTGATAGATAAATTTAACTGTTTTATAGTCATAAAATGGTTGAAAAGAGAACTTTTGTAGCATACATTTGGAGTGATCAAGATTGAGAGAAAAAAACATCCTATCATAAATTAAAAATCGATGTTTTGTAATTTATCATATATAAACAATTTATTTTTGATAAACCAAAACTAAAAGGAAGTATCTCAACATTGCTTTAGACAAGACAAAGCACTGTCAAAATCTTTTTAAATGGGACAAAGCACCATACATTGACGTCAATGTAACTCCTGTAAGCCACGATCTACAATAAAATGAACGAAAAAAAACGAAACACTTGACTATCTTGGAGCACGCAACGAAATTAATCCGGAACAGTAAAAATTAGAAATAATATTTTGTCCTTATACCGCTCTTTGAGAATTTCCTTTTCTACTTTTCTGTTCCAATAGAGAGAGAGAGAGAGAAACACAACGTTGCATGGCGTTAACGATCTATAGAAAATTGAGATTTTCTGTTCTGTGTTTCCATCCAAAGTTTCTGTTTTAACAAAGAAGGTCATTGATATTTGAGGTTATTAATTATTTCTTTCTTTATTATTATTTAAAAGTATGTGTCATATAGGATTTTGCAAGCACCATTTCAAAGGGAAATTATTCATATATTTATATAACTAAGTGATTAAAGTTCGTATTTGTTCTTCAGATCGGCGATGGCGTCTTCACTTGTGTTCTCTGCTACCTTGCAGTGGTCGAGCAATTTGTTGAGCACTGAAAATAAAAATGTATAATGAAGTATGTATATTATATATATATAAAAATATATAAATCTGTCTGCGTTACAAGATGAAACAGCTTTGCCCTGGGGTCTGGGTCCATGCATGATGACAATTTTTTTTACATTTTATTTAAGTTATTCCTAATGACTATGACCTAACGGAGTGGGGCATGGCAGACTGTTGTGCAGAGGGAGAACTTTGCCGTTATCTTTAACTAGCCCGCCCCCCGTGCCCGTGAGCCCGCAGAATCAATCGACCGCGATCTTAAAATCTGGCTAAATACATAGGATAGTATTTAGCCCGATTTTAAGATAGCGATTAGCGTGTTAATCCTGGCTGTTCACGCATCTAACGTGTGGACCACAGTGGCGTGACGGATGTTTCGTGCGCTCATAAAAATATTATATTGTACCGGGTCGCTCTGTATTAAAGTTTAATTATTATCTAAAGCGAGTTCTTAATTATTAAATCCTAAGCACTGGTTGTAAACTATATATACAAACATTCATAAAATACAAATATTTTCGTTAATAATATCAGGATATTTCGTTAATAATTCAATTAATAGTAGGATATCCCACCAAGGTAGCATTCCAATGATATTTTATGACTAAACTATATCAGATCCCTTACTTTGTTTATCATTAGGCGACAGGAACATAGCGATTGCTGAGAACCGCTTGACGTTGCTGAGCTGCGTGAGGTAGGCGGCCACGCGCCCGGCGAAGCGGTCGCTGTTGTCGTGCAGGATGCGGACCACGTCCGACAACACGTCGCTCTCTAACGCGTTGGCGAATATCGACGGGATCTTTGAGGGCTCGATTATCTGAAAGATGATTAAAATTTATTAGCGTTATATTTATGTGAGAGCTTTCGATTCGAAATATTAAAAGCATAGCTTTTTGATAAAAAATAGAAAGTTTGACTTTCAATACTTGGTGGTACTTAAAAATATAATGATACAGAATCATTATGAAACCTGTCGGACACAAAATAAACTTACGAGGAGAGGAAGCAGTAATCACCTTGTATTTATTAATACACATATCTAAAATCTTAAAACTTTTTATTTATGTTTGTCTTTCTTTATTGTCATGAGAAAAAAACCTATAAATTTTCAAATTAACCGAAATTAATGAAAATTTGTTAATTGATTTAAAGGACTTCATTCGAGACTTACATCGTTTCGCCAGCTTGCAGACATTTAGTAAGTAACCTAATAAGTTTTCAGTTCGATGGAGTCCAAATTTTCTACTTTGAGAATAAATATTGAACCAAACTTTTACTCGTAAGTATGGCTTTAACTAATTGTCCGAAATAGTCTAATTACCTCTAGATTTCACTTAACAATGACAAAAATTAAACAACATCTAAAACAATTTACTGTGCTTCTTAAAACATGTTTCTCAAGCGTATTTATCGAACTAGCTCAACTAGCGATCTCGCCGCGTCAGTTTATAATGAAGGACTCCGGTTGGATCCGAAACTAGTGCATCTTAAAAGCATGAATCATTCTCATGAAAGTGCAATAAAACGGATACTCACACTTAGATATTCACACCGCGCCTCCCACTGTCCCTTCAAATACTTCCATTCAGACATAAATTGAACACTATTGGTTGGAGGGACTAAAGTCTTAACATCTTTCTCCTTGACTGCACCATCAGTGACCAGCTTCACCGACTCTGGACTAGCGACGTCTCCTTCCCCTTTCATATTCTTCGGAGTATCGTCGATTTTATTAGAATCGTTGTTGTTGGAGTCTCCATGGGTTTGGTCGTCTATTTCTATGATTTTGAGACGGGTTGGCGGCTTTTCTGGTGTCGTTTTGCCTAGTTGGATTTCTTGGATTGGAATTGATTTTAGGGGGCGCTGTAAGGTGAAAAATTTCAAGTTTAATAAGCCGCAACTTAAATGATAAAACTAAATAAATCGGTAAGGCGCGAACCACACTTGCAATACTGCAAGTTCTGTAAAAAATAGGACAGAGAAAGACAAATTCGGATTTTAAATTAGTCTCCACAATTGGTCATCGGTCTATGACATTTATGTCATGCAGCCTGGCGACCGACGGACGGACAGCAGTGGCTCAGTAGGCTTTCATTTTACCCTATGGGAACGGACTCCTAAAAATACATATTATAAAGAAATAGAAGCAGATCACCATGCATCTGCATACTTTTGACCATGTAAGAAGCAAAATTTCATTTAAGGCAACAAATAAACAATCTTTACCTTCGATCTCAAATGCGGTGGTTTCTTAACAGGTTTAATGACCATAATATTCTCTCCCGCTCCGTTTCTCCACTCATCATCAGCAGAGACCTTTGGTTCTGGAGGGAGTTCCACTATCTTTGGCTGTGTCGGCTTGGTCAGTGGTTTACTTTCAACTGTAGGTGTTGATGATGGTGATGATTTTGATTTGGCCTGTAAATATAAACAAATAAGATTTGATTAGGCAAAAATGTATGAAAATTGTGTTTATACAAATTATTCGTAGCTAGTAGTTCGCCATACGTTGCAACTCCTGTAAACAGGATAAGCTATGATAACTAGCGAAAATCACCTAGCAGTTAAGCTTGGTGTGTCCTATAGAAAAAAATTACTGTCTTGGGACCTGCATCGAAATGAAGCAGTATTTATTTAATAGGAGTAGGGAAAATATTTTGCGACAAGATGCAGTTGAGTTGAGGTTAGTTGCCAAGTGCCATGAAAATTTTATAAATTAAATTCTATTATTATAATAGGAACTTAGTGCTTTTTTGAATGATCTTTATTAGCTGAATTACTAAAAATCAAACAAAAAACCAAAAAGGGCCGATCTTTTCTGAAGAGATCAATTTATCTGCGTGGATATGCGAGTGGTTGAGGTCATTACACCAAACCCGTTATGCGCGACGTGACGCGGATTCGATCTCCGCGTAGAACAAGCATTTGTGTGATCAAAGAATGCTTGTCCTGAGTCTGGGTGTCTTGTCGCGACACAAGGATTAAATTCCTTACTGCGGAAGCATTTTTTTCTTTAATAAAATATACTAATTACTTTTAAACACAACTTTACTTAACCGTATGTATTCAAGCCGCAGAGCAAAAAAAAAAAACTCAAGTTCACTCACCCCTTTGGTCCCCATCCTCGCTTTGATGGCATCAAGCTGTTTCCTGGCGGCGTGGTTGTGTGGCTCCAGCCGCAGCACCTCCGCCAGGTCGCGCGAGGCGGCGCGCAGCGAGCCGAGGCGCTCGCGGGCCGACGCGCGCCGCTGGTACGCTTTCACGTACGACGGGTCCAGCCGGATCGCTTCCGAACAGTCGGACTCTGCTAGGTGGAGGCTGCAATGTTTCAATAACTGTTATTAAATACATAATTATGAAGTGTTACGAAAGTGTTTCGAAAGAAGCAATAAATTGTAGGTCTCGACTCTCGGTAGTTTTTACACTTCTTTGACTGTCATTACAAGTATTTATAAGCTAGAAAGTCTAACAACCAGTCCCACTGAGAGATTTTTTATTGCTCAGTTACCAGGGTTGAGGAGGTACTGAGCTACTGCATCCTATTAAACTGGAAGCCAATCCCAACATGCTAGGATGTCTCTAATAAAAAATCAATCCCTTATCGCAATCTTAAAAAATGATTTTTGCATAAAAAGTGCCATGTAAAGTTTCAGAACATCATCGACCTAGCCTGTTCCCAACTATGTTGGGGTCGGCTACCAGTCTAACCGGTTTCAGCTAAGTACCAGTGTTTTACAAGGAACAACTGCCTATCTGACCTCCTCAACCCAGTTACCTGGGCAACACAATACCCCTTGGTTAGACTGGTTGTCAGACTTTTCAAGCTTCTGACTACCTGTAACGACTGTCAAAGATGTAGGAATAACAGCCGGGACCCACAATTTAGTCCGAAACACGGAGGAACTCGTTATGACAAAGATGGTCACCCATCTACGGACCAACCGCGGCAAGCATAGCTTAACCTGTGATCGATACACTTATGCGGTTACAGCTTAGCCACAAGCTTCTCAAAAAAAGTAAAGTTTCAGAACAATAAGTAAAATCTTTAAAACTCCAGTTTACCTGTCTTTCTTTAAGAAACACAGCCCTCTATTAGCATAGTAAATAGCATCGTCTCTCACTAACTCTATGGCTCGGTTGTAACATGATATAGCATCGTCCCATTTCTCCTGCTTCACAAATGTGTTGCCCTGGAAACCATAACAAATAATTGATTAATTATTATTCGACTGTTGCTATGCCACATGTGTTGATTCAACAGTACTTTAAATGTTAAGACTGCATGGATAGGTCATCACAACTAACCAGTGTATGGCGTGTATGCAACATAATAGGGGCAAACCCCTATTATGTTGCATACATCCACTGTACTTTGGTACAGGGATAGAAGCATAGGATTAATTTTTGTGAAACCCTTCGTGACACAAGGATCAAATGCGGATCCTCTGTTCAATATGAATTGAAAAAATTCATGGAAGTTTGGAATAGTGTACTACATCACACAATGTTCTTTGATAGCCATAAACTTATTACAGTATTCTGCTTAACATGGTGGAATTCCATTCACCAAACCTAAGTTGTCTAAATAAAAAAATCTCTCATCTTACCCTCTCCTTCTCGTACTGCGCTTCTTCCCGTAGTTTCTCCAGCTTGGCTAATTGACTTTTCTTACTGTCCAATGAGGATGGTCCAATATCTTGCATATCTACTTCCTCACATGCCTTATCCTGGTAAAGATATTGGGACACGGGAATAATAGGAAAGGTTAACAAAAAACAAAGAAAAATAAACCAAACAGGAATGGATGTAATGGCATTTCATATAAATGGCAGTGATATTCAGGTATCATTGTTTGGTTGGCTGTACCAGAAAGTACAGCCTTGTAATAAATTGTAATGCCATGATAATTGCAGATAAGTAAGGAGATAAACAAAAAAATATAAATTGCTCAAATGCAGGTAGTTTTAAAATTATTATTTATGAGCAAAAAATAAGTAAAGGTCTGAATTAGAAACGGATTAATTATAGCCAAGTCCAAAAATACTTTATAATTGCAATAAAGTCTATTCCAGTACTTTATATTACTGTATCATATTCAACGCCAGCAAGGAATATTGAAAGTATGGATAAAATTGACTGCAATACTTACAACATCATACTTGTCCCATGATGAGTAATCAGAACCTTTAATTTTCTTCTCCGGTTTCTTCTTCACCACAACTGGCCTCTCTTTCTTCACCTTACTTCTGACCGGAGGCAAGTCCTAACCTCAAAATAAACAAAAACAAATTGAATATCGCTCACTTGCCCACAACATAAAGCATTCAGATAACAAGCAATTGTGACGTCTGCACGAAGGAATAATGCTGAGTAATGCTACACCAAAATAATATTAATTTTCTGTGCTCTTTGTTAACAGAACATTAAACATAACCTGACTACATACATGACAACTTTCTTCACAAAATACACGACTTTACAACCAACATACACCTAAAATATGTAGTTAATAACATAATATACGTTCTAATTACGATTAAAAAACGGTAATAGGTCTAAACCTGCTCGAATTCACCGTTCAAAGCAGCTTCTTTTCTTTTCATCTCTGCTTCCCAATTCTGCAAGTCGGTCATGTAAGTTTGCAATGCTTTAGCATTATCACGCACTTGTTTTTGAATTTCAAAAGCTTTATCCATGATTTAACACGGATATAGCACAGTATAACGTTACCTGTTAGATCAATAGATATTTTCAGTTGCGATATCAACGTAAACTTGTCAAACAAATTCCAATTGTCATGGCAATGCCCTCAAGTCACTATCACTATGGCGAATACCGGATTTCGTTCGGGAATCTTCTATGTTTACGAAGTGCGTTTAGTTTCTAGTATACACTTTGGCTTAATTCAAAAATTGTGATTTGTGATATTATAAAATATAACTGGCTTATTGTCATTAAATAAAACTTAATAAATTAAAAAATGATCCGAAAAACTAAATTGTAAAAAAAAATGTCATGCGTGCGAGCGAAATGTTGTTTGTAAATGCAAAGAAACTTTTGTAGATTAATCTTTTAGAAATAATTACATAGTACCTATACTTTGAATACGGACGGGTAAACAAAACTAATTCTTACAATCTTTATTAGTTACCCATACCCAATAGTAGGTTTGATAGGTAGTACGGCAATAATCTATTCGGCTTTAATAAAGATTTAATAATAATAAGTAGTTGATTATAACGACATATAGGCCGTTTATAATAACGTACCCATAAGTTCGTAAAATAATGGTCATAATGTTGCTATTGTAATTCTTTCACAATCACTTCTGAAGAAGCGAACAGTTATCCATTTCTTAATTTTACAATTTAATTACAGTAATTTACCTAATAATTACACCTATTTAAAATATCGTTTAATTTACTGGTCATCCATTTTGAAATTTTAACGTCAATCAATGTCAGGAGCGATGAGCTCGCGCACGAAGTAAAAGTGATGAAATTTTGCGAACATAAGATTTCTATAGATTTACGATTTGATCGACTACGGAGCTGAATTATTAATACTCTTTGTAAAAGGATGGAAAGGAAAGCTGTCGGGCTGTGAAATAAGTAGCTATGCGATTCAAGTGTAACCTAAATTGCATAAAACTTATGACATTGGTAATATGATAAAATATTAAAAATTATCCCTACTAAACCACTAAACTGATTTTAATGAAAATAGTATAGTTTTTATCCCAGATTTTTGAAGAGTTCTCTTGGAAACGCGATATAACCGACCTCCACGCGGGCGAAGCCGCGGGCGAAAAGCTAGCAAGTAATATTTTGTCAGCATTTTTTTTCAAGTCCATTATTTTAGTAGCTCTGCATAGAGTCCGAATACACTACTTTTAAATAGGACCTTCTATGTAATTTTATTTTATTTTATGTAATGTTAAATTATCTATAAATAGATATTCAAGTAGCAAGCCTATTTAGCTAAACTGTCTCTCAGCAGAATCTAAGCTCAGCAGTAATCCGTCTCTTCTTAGGGTAGACATGATGTTAACCTCATCAACTATGACCTGTCCTCTATCTAACCTCATAAGGAAACTGATGATTGATTTAATACCCTAAGTATGGCCAGCAAAAAAAGGGAAATGAACAATCCGATTTGATCCAAATTTTCAGCTACCTACTTCTAAGAATGATAGTTGGTTCATCTATAGTAGATGCAAGCTGCCAATTACTCTATTTTGTTTCCTAAAAGCACCATAGCAATAGATTAATATTAAGTCCCTTCAGACTCAGACCAAGTATTCTTGGGTCACAAAACTGCATTATCCTAGGCGGGGACGAAAGCGGTCGACTCCTTCAGCAAAGCGAGTCAAGCTGACAAAGGGGACGGCTGAACACACGAGGCAAAGGTTTTAAAACCATTTAAGTCAGTAAAAGTCTGACAATACCTTCCACTCAACCCAAAGCGAAAGGAGTCATTTGATGATTTCTCACCCGGAAAAGAGGCTCGCGAAAAACTCGGCTATTTGTGCAGTTAATTTATAATGTTGCTTTTTTTAGCTGACCGTATTTAGTTTTTTACTTAGTCCTGTTTAAATACATTCGATTGCATTACTGCGTTTGATGGATTATGGAATCGGAATTCAAGTGGCTCATGAATCGAGAAAGCGCATATTTATCGTATTGCAATAAATCCTTATCAAGATATAAATTAATTAAACAGATAATTATCTATTAGCCAAGTTCTGAGTACCTACGTAATGATGATGATTGTGCAAAATTTCAATCATGATTCTATAGTATTCTTACAGTGAAATTTTCTCAGTTCATTACTTCAATTATTATAGGTAACATCTTTCATAATTGCTTTGTTATTTATTCGTTACATAACTGCTTATTGACAGCGATCTTCCAAGATTCCTATCTTAGTAGAATTGCATTGTTGTTGATTTTCGGTTATGACTTCCCATAAATGGTAATGACACTTGGTTTCACATGTAAGCAAAAGTTTGGTGATTCAGCGAAAATTTAAAGCTTTTCCACCTCTTGAAGTCAGAGTGTTGCAGTTGTAGAAGTCATGGCGTTCTGATGAGCGTTGAGCAGGGTCCTCCATACATTCATTTTTCTTGCCGTGGTGTGAAAAGCGAATGATTTCAACCCACGTCCAGGGCTCTATGAGGGTATGTCGCCGGCTAAGACACCCCGGGCCTTTTCAAAAGCTTGAGCCCGAACCACGGGATCTTTCAAACATGGTCTCAGAACGACAAAGTTGTTTTTAAAAATTTCTTTGTCATAAAGATGTCTGGTTGAAGGTGATCCTTCACTAATCCCTCGTTGTTTCAAAGCAGCCCAGCTGAAGACCTACTGCTACGTAATATTATTGCAAGTCTAGATGGGAGATGCTGCTCAACACTGTGTATTTAACTAATAGGCTTCCTCATCCATAATAATATTGCTTGAAGACATCGTGGTAGACCCTCAGGACTGGCCCTTAAGTTTTGCCGCCGAAACGTAATCCTTGTTCCTCGTTTTCGAATTGCAAAAGTGATGTACCAGTTCTAATTGCGTACACTCTCTTATACAATCAGAGTAATTAATGAAACCAATGGACTAAATGGACGATCTTTAATTAATGTCTTAATGACAAGACAAATGATTAGGCTTATAAACTGTCTAAAAGATCGGTCGTTAAATGATTTGGTACGCTGTTGACGGTGAGAAATCTTGATGACATTTTGTTTTATGTAATGAGCTTTCACGTCAAAGTGTTATTTATTTTTTAAACGACTCTGGCTTTTAATAGTTTCCTCCTTGTGTTCACAAAGACACCTAGGTTCGGGCCAAGCATTCGTGGATCACGCATAAGCTTGACCTAAGCGCTTTGGCTTGGTGACCTCAACCACTCAGCTATCCGTGCTGTCTTTGAACAAATGAAAGCATAGGTAAGTAATGGTTTGGTGAGTTCCTAGTGCCTACCTATAATGCAGATATATTACTATCATTTGTTAATCTGTCTATTTTAGGGCCCAATTCGTACCCAAAGTTAGGGCGTCTTCTGCCATAAGCCTGTATGTCAAGAATTCTATTCTGATAGCAAGTAAAACAAAATCATGCAAAATATGGAAGGAATAAATACTGAGTATTGAGTAATCTTTATTCTTGATTGCAGTCACAAAGCTGGGATATTATTTTTCTCTGTCCTTTTTTTACGGCGCCCTCTGTCTCACGAGTATGACTAGCACTCGAACCATTTTTTTTAATAATAAATGCGGACAACATCACATACATAGTTCTGAACCCACCACAAACACCCAGACCTGAGTGAGACAATGAAGAAATATGAATTTTTACTTTGACCCGACCGGGGATTGAACCCGGGTCCTCAGAGCTAGCGACACCTTGAAACCGATGCGTACGCCACTCGACCACGGAGGTCGTCTCTTCATTATCTTCTAAATCTTTTGATTTCCTGCCATAAAGGTAGTCAATAAGTCCGGAGTTTTTTAACACATCAAGACAGGCATAAAGACCTTAATAATATGAGGAAAAGGAAACAAAAACATTCAACAAAATGAGGTAAATTAAATATTTCAAATGGTCACATTTAATAGCTATTCAGAAGACCAGAAACCTATTCATGTTAAACATGCCAATAAAACATCTAAAAAACAAAAGTCAAAATTCCTTCCTCAACTTTCAATTCTTGTTTATAGAATAAAATTCGAACGAGATATAAAGAGCACACAAAATTAAAACAAACGTTCAAAACTCGGATACTCGCGACGCGTCAAGCATAATGTGTGATCCACGAATGCTTGTTCTGAGTCTGGGTGTCCGTGATTTGTATGATTTTAAAACCCCCGTGACACAAGGATTAGATTCCTTACTGTGGAAGTAGTTATTTTTTAATTCTCTTTCGCACACCATCAAATTTTATCTTCCTGCTTTGGATTGAGCAGAAAAGAGTGTCAGAGTTTTACTGAGAAAAAGGGGGGGGGGTACCCGTTTCTTTACGTTTCCCTTTGCGCACCTTATTGGTGAAAACCCCACACACTAGTTTAAAAGTTGCTAAAGCAATACCGATCAACATATTAACAAAATAACAGAGTTTAATTTCAATTTAATTAATTCATAGCTATCATCATGTAACACAGTGAACCAATCATAATTTATATCGAATGCGTGCTTTCGTTAAATAATACAGATTTTAGTGCCAAGGCCATTTGTGATATATTGTGGTTACATAAAGTAATTCGGCTTTCGCAATAGGTTAAAAGGTTTAATAGACGATCTTCGTTGAAGAATAACTAAGGGCAAAATTTAATTATAAAAGATATTGAAAATATAATATTATTTAAGTGTACATATAGCCGGGGGTAAAGGTCAACAAACTAAACCAAGTGTGCGCGACGTGTCTCGGGTTCGATCCCCGCGTAGGACAATCATTTGCGTAATCTACGAATGTTAATTTTATTATGAGTTTAGATGTTTTTATGCATTTGAAATGAAAATAAAACTTTTGTGAATATCACCGGGACACAAGGAGTAATCAATTATAGACGATTTTAAAATAACTAATTCAAAAGCTCTATTTTTGAAAATACCTGTGACTATCGATTACCTAAGTTTTAAGGTCTTAATTCTTAAATCGTTAGTATTTTAAAATAAACTGCATTATGTTAATGTACTTATTTAGCGAGGCTTGAAACATGGGAATAGTCGCAATACCTAATACGTACGTTATAAAAAAATAGACAATTCAGTATTAAACGTTTACTAGACTGCGTTCAAAAGGAAGGTTAGTAGAATATAAACTTCCAAACATTTTAGGGTCGAATCGCTTACCAAAACCTCTTAAAGTAAAACTGATGCCGCTGTGGAAGAGAGATGCCGCTATATGATGTGTATAGCTCTGTCTCTTTTCCTCAACCCTATGATCCTATTTTCATGAAGTGTGATATTGAGATTTCTTAAACGTTTTCCCATTATAATTTTATTGTTTATTTAATTATGTTTTAAACGTGAGAGCTAATTTCTAGGTATTAAATAAAAGGTCAAACATATAACTGGCAATTATTATAATCGATAAATGAAGAAATTAATTTTACAGATCTGAAAATTACAGGATATTTTAAATCATGATATAACTTTATTTATACCTAAGATTATAGTAAACCATGAAATCAATCGTGTGAACAAGGCAATCATATAATCATTTAAAAATTAACTCTTGCAACGGATATACCACGAGAAATATATGGGTTCCATACGTATTACTTTTCAACCGACTTCTAAAACAAAATTCTGTTATTTACAAATTCTTGACAGACGTTACGGACAGTCAGAAGCTAGTAAGTCTGACATCCAGTCTTACTACGGACCAGGGTTATCGGTATGTTAGTGAGTGTTGTTATGGTTAGATAGACAAATAGTTAGATAGAAAAATCGCTCCTTGTCACTTACTGCGTTACCGACCCCAACACAATTTCGAAAAGGCTAAACTGATGATTATTTACTATATACCATAGAATTATGACAGGGAAATCAATGTAATGTAATCGTACAATTTCGGTATTACCTTTAAAAGCGACCGAAACTAATCTGGCCATCCCGATATTCTCGCGAATCCGTCTTTTAAAAGTACCTTTATTAGTTAAATAAGTGTATTGGAGGTTATAAACCTTATGCCAAGGAAGCTAGATACTAATTTAGGGTGCAAGTTAAGAACAATCCCGAGTCGATCAGATTTTACGAAAAGCTAAATAGGTGTGAGGCCTGAGGTCTCTTGCTTGTAAAATTTGCATTACTCTTTAAGAGAGATATCGGATTAAGGAGCATCGAAAAGGCAGGCAGAGGTATTATACAACTACGATGAACAGTTTTATTACGATATTAAATTATATACACTTCAGTAATTAAAATCTAAATTGAAAGCTGCCGCAATACTTTAAGAAGGTGAGTCGTGCGTTACAATATTTAACATTTCATATTTTACAGGCCTTAGTTAATGCGTAAGTTTTTATAATTAATTAAATTTAACCTAGATATGTTGATGATGTGCAAAAATTAAATTACGCTAAAGTAGTATTATTTATAATTCAATTTGTTAAGGTACTTAAACAGTAAGAATCTTGGTTCTTATCCCGAATAGGATATTTTTGAGATCCATAAACGCTTCTTCTGATCCTGTTTATCTTGTGCACGTGACTTAATTTTTGTGAAAACCTCCCGCGAAACATGGATTAAAATCAAGTCCGCGAGAGTCGATAAAAAATCTAACAGCTGATATTTTTATTCCGCCGCCAGTTTAACTAGATCGATTTGGCTGCTTATCTAAACACACACACACAACCCATCTTAAAGTCAATACCGGTTTAATATTTATTCAAGGAACCCCAAACATTTGTATCCTGTATGGATGATCACATAATTGGCAGTTATGGTATTATTATGATTAAATGTTTATCTGATATGGCAAAAAACGACTCATACAATAGTAAAGCCTTGATATTATTTATAATACTGCTATAAATCAATAATATCGCTTTGTTAGTCTATTAGCCGTGAACTCGTAATTATAAAATAAATTAGTTAAATAATTTTCAATTTTCTTTTGGCGTTCGATTAGTTTCACAAAAACTTTTTTACAATGGTATTAGGTATTGAAGTAATATTGTTATGGCTGTGGAACTTGACAGCAATACACTGCATAGAGTATTATCTCTCTTCCAAACTTACCTCTTCAAAACGGAGGATTAGAAAAAAATCGTCTGCATTTTTTTTTATATGTTACCTCAGAACTTCATACAGAATGAACCGATTATTTTTTTCATTTTAAGTGAAATAGCTGTCATTTTGGTCTCCTAAAGTTCATCAAGTTCGGTTAAGTAGGTTCACTCTAAATCGGTTGTATGCTTTTTTTGTCAAAGATATTATAATAATGTGCCAGCTTAGTGGGCGCAACGTGTATCTGCTCAGAAAAAAAATATAACGGTATTGTGGGGAACCAAATGATCAAATTGAAAAGATTCAAAGATTGATTTGTAAGAGCTTTTATCTCATGCACTTGTTAAGCCTATAATATAAAACTCCGCTCAAAATGCTCATTCTAGGTCATAGTGCTCATTCTAGGTCTACCTATTTTGCTTGTACACCAATTGACTATCCGTGCAGTCAAAAAGTAACCCATTAATTGTAGCAAACATATTAAGTACAATTATATCGTGCGTGAATATGCGTGACCTAATAAAATGAACTTTAAACATTAATAAATCTGTCTTTGTGACAAAAATTCCGTATCAATTTGAGACATAGGGCAAAGATGTTCCCACGACCAAAAATTTTGCGTACAGCCAATCTTGATTTATAGTTGTAATGAGGCTTAGGACGTGATTCTAATTTTATTGCGAACTGACTAGGTTGTGTCATTGCTGGTATAAACTTGTTTATTTGTGCGCCTGATTAAGATTTAAAGGTCATTTTGTTCAGGCTTCTTTAAAATAATTTTATATCTGGTAATTCGTGACTGCTTTTGACTGCTTCGTTGGTTGAACGGTCGTGAGTCTGCCGAAGTTATCACTTTTGCCTTCGAGACGAATGAAAAGTTATTAGTGCGTTTTGCTTTAGAAAAACTTTCGAGTTAAGAAGTTGATAGTGTATGCAAGGTCGTTCGTCAAGCAGGTAATTTACCTGATCTATATATTTTCAGTCATTTCGGTCTGCTTTAGCATTGGATTGATCTACTCTACTCTGACTCTACCAAATACTGTTAAGAGAGATTATACTAGTGATGTTTTGGTGCTCTGTAACCGTAACCAAAACTGTCGGATATCCGCATCCAAAACGGGAACCAACATAAAAAAGATTTAAGGAACTCCGGATTTAGGCGGGTGGGTAGAATAGAAACAGTGTGACAGCTAAACGGAATTCCGGGATTCCTCAAAAAGGTGACATTCTTAACTGAAACTGTCCCGAAAAAAGGATAATCCGAAATTATTGAATATACCCTTATAGCCTTATCCGATACCAATAAAAGTATGTATATTCAGAAATCGAAATGCTATATTCATAACATCTCTGTATATACCTACATAAGGTATACCTATTATAATATACGTACACGTAGATACACGTACGGTAGATTACAAAACAAAAAACTTGAGTTTCCTAGCTTAAAAATTGAAGAAGGTTTTATCTAATTCTCAAGTACTTACCTACCATCATCTCAATTACAGACTAACATTATTAACGTGTATACCAGCCAAGGCGATGCCATTGACCCCTGCCCCGAACGTAACTATTGCTCTCGCTTTGTGGGTCATTTCTAACCATTCATTAAAACACTTTTGCTTTCATTTGTGACGATGATGAACGATCTATTTCTTCGAAAGTTGCTTCAGTTTTAAGTTTGCATTGTATTAACATACTAGCTGTTGCCGGCGACTTCATCCGCGTGGTTAGAAGATGTAAGTTATGATTTATACCTGCCCTGTTTTTTTCCACATTTGCCATTGTATCTTCGCTCCTATTAGTCGCAGCGTGATGGTTTATAACCTAAAACCTTCCTCGATGAATGGTCTATTTAACACAAAAATATTTTTTCAATTTGAATTAGTAGTTCCTGAGATTAGCGCGTTCAAACAAACAAAGAAACTCTTAGTATATAGATTACGTTATGTAGATGTGATTTTTAAATGTCTCGTTTTAGGATAAGTGTTCGTTTAGTGTGGCAGGCGCTGGAAGCGCGCAGCCGAAGATAGATCTCGATGGCGTGCAATGGGGAAGACTTAAGTCCAGCAGTGGACGAATGATGTGGGCTGATGATGACGATAACCGAACGAATCTTCTACTTTTGTTTGAGTACCTAACCTCTAAAATTATTTTGGCTTTATAAAGTTTTCTATAACTACTGTGATCTTATTGAAGTACATCTTATTTTTTATATATATTTCAAACTAAACATCAGATAAGGCTATTCAATTATTTAGTGCGATGGCCAAGTCTCGATATATTTATATAAAACATTCAAGAATTTTAATATTGATATACGTCACTATAAGATGCTGTTAATTATTACGTAACAACTTACTGCTTCGAGTACGGAGATTCCAGACACAATATAATTGATTTTCAATTGTTATCGACCACGATTGTGGTCTTAGAGACTGGACGTATTAAGACAGAAAGTCACTTAAGTAGAGACTAAATAAATTAATAACCGAATTGGTATTACATGGATCTCACAACTTTTTACCGCAGAACAACTGAGTTGCGAGACTTGTTTTTTTTTGACAAGTATTGATTTTGATGGGATGTTTACAAAACTTCAAAAAAGACATCTTCATTTCTGCCAAAATCTTCATCTCAAACTGTTCACTCCTATAGTAATACGAATAGATAATCAGAAGGTCCTAGTTTCTAGATTTACTTGTGTAACACCAGTCTTAAACTAATTAACAAGTTATTTAATAGCATCTATTCAAGCTAACAGATTGCCATTTGAGCTATTTACCCCATAGCGCTTAACTTGTAACAAATACATCGAACTACTCGTATTATAACGTTATTTCTTGTAAATTATAAATGTTGATGATTTTTGTAATAAAACACCGCCCTTTGTGATATTTAAATTAAACCTCCATAAATGTTTTGTAGCGTATGTTTAGCTTGTTTACTAACAAAATGGACGTTTTTAGTACCTATTAGGTGCTGAGCTCATGAACCGTGATAGCTAGACAGTTAAAATTTTCACAAGTACCTAAAGTATTTCTGATGCCGCTTTCTCTAGCTCTTCAGCCTATTTATACGAATCTGGGTTTTTTTTTGTACCATCTTTGATTTAAGTTTAGTTAAGTATGATAACTTATTGTTTCATCAGTTACAATTTTCATTAAATTAGTCGAAAGCGGTCTCAAAATGGGCAAGGAGTGGCCAGCTTTTTAGAACATATTTGGGACAGCAATTTTATTTGAAAAAAACAGTAAAGTAAAATGTATATACTTATAACATCTATACTTCGATGTACTAATATATAAAGCTGAAGAGTTTGTTTGTTTGAACGCGCTAATCTCAGGAAATACTAATTCGAATTGAAAAAATATTTTTGTGTTTAATATACCATACATCGAGGAAGGTTTTAGGCTATATAGCATCAACGCTGCGACTAATGG
>NC_039479.1:1174111-1246005 GCF_003590095.1 Trichoplusia ni
TTAAAATTCCTACCTTATATCACTTAATTGAAATGAAATCATAAAACGTCGGCCTGTACACATAAAATAGGATGTCTTCATGAATATTTGTGAAGGTGTTAATATAAATATCTGTCGTTAAATTATATTTCTGCATATCGCAATGTTAGCACCTTTTTTTTTTTTAAATTGTAATTAATTTATTGTATGTTAGCACCTAATGTACCTATAATATTATAGGTTGTCCTAATTCTTTGACTTTGAGTTAATGTGTGGCAAGTAATATTAACTTTTACTTAGGACTTCAAGGTGTGAATGTATTTCATTACAGCAATCTATATCTATACTCTATACTAATATATCAAGCTGAAGAGTTTGTTTGTTTGAACGCGCTAATCTCAGGAACTACCGGTTTAAATTGGTTCGAAATTTTTGTGTTGAATAGACCATTCATCGAGGAAGGTTTTAGGCTATATACCATCACACTGCGACTTATAGGGCGAAGATACAATCCAAAATGTGGGAAAAAACAGGAAAATTATTTATCACAAAAATTATTAACCACGCGGACAGACAAAACACAACATAGTGCCGCGCTATCTATGGTTTGGTTGTTTTTGTTTTTAATCAATTTTGTTTGTCTCTTCTTTTCTTTTTTTTTGTTATAATACTTTTGTTTTTATTTTATTTTATTTTTATGTTAAACTTTTTCGTAATATTTTTTTAATTTGTATTCATGTTTTTAATGATGTCCCTTGCCGAAACAGCGTTAAGCATGTCCGGGGTTGTCTCGGAACTTATTAGATTTCCGAGGCAAGGACACGCGGGTCAGCGCTGAAAACCAGCGCTGTTGTCTCGTGCCTGCATGCGCGAGGCACAGCATTTATGCTGAGCGCTGTCCCTTTTTCACAAGGTGGCGCAAATGCAGCGTATTTAAATGTCGGTTTGTTCTGTCATTAGTTTTATTTGTTTTATTGCTTTTGCGTCGTTTGCGATAATAAATGGTTTTTCTTTTTTTTTCTTTCTTTCTTCTAAGTCGCGAGCAACAGCTAGTAGATAGATAAAATTTTTTGGAGTTTAAACAAACCGTAGACCCAAATTCCGCTATTTACAATGGCCAATGAGTGAATGGAAATTTCATTAAAATAAGAGTATTTGTATTCATATAAGCATTTCTTAATTGGACATGCATTGTATTGACCCTCCCGTATTAAATTTAAAATTATTGTATTGGCAAAATGCTTAGGAGAGGACTTGACTTCCTTTTGACCGAATTTAGATATGAATTCATTCTACGTTTGACATAAAAAAACACCAAAATCAGTAAAATAAAACCTTATACCTTATTTCATTATAAAAATCAATTGAAATTGATATAAAAAAAACTTCCTTCTGTGCAGACATATCTAATTTCATTCCACAGCGGTCGTCAACCTTTCATTATTCCGATATTATAATTATGATTATAAATATTATGTCAATATGACAAATTACATGTACCGTTACATACCTACTGTAATCTTAATAACAGTTACCTATTAATTATGTGCTCGGCAATTGATACCTGACAACTTGATAAGCATCAGTTATTAAGTTAAGTCAAAACACTTTTTGTATAATTATAGGTACATACATATCAAATAGAATGATCATAAAAAATAACAATGATAAAAGATTTTTATAATTTAGAAAAATATTTATGACTAGCTTTCCGCCCGCGGCTTCACCTGCGTCGAGGTCGGTTGTATAGCGTTTCCAAAAGAACTCTTTAAATGTCCGGGATAAAAACTATCCTATGTTCATTCTCAAGGTCAACTCTATCTCTGTACTAAATTTAATTAAAATCAGTTCGGTGGTTTAGACGTGAAAGCCTAACAGACAGACAGGCAGAGTTACTTTCGCATTTATAATATTAGTAGGGATATCGACGTCTGTTCGATACAGTGTTGTGCTATAATAGCCCACAGCTGGCCAAAGTCGCGTTCTCTTCGAAACAAAAGTACCAAGCGAAAGATATCGTATATCAGGTTGTTTTTAACCCCGGTCGGTGGATGAAGAATTGCAATGCATTGCCAAATAACGACATCAAAACGCAGAGGACATAGCGCGGCGAGGTTCAGCCAGTAAGAGTCTAACTCTCTGCCTTCCGATTCCTCCCCAGAGAGGTTGATGTACAAAAAGAATCACCTGCATAACAAAAAAAGTTTACCTAATCATGTTTTGAACTGTCGCTTGTCAGTTGTTTAGAATATGAAGGAAACGTGGGTCCAACAAAACATTTGCCAGCAAAGCAAAAAATATACATTGGCATGGTACCAACGAGAATGCTTAAACTTACAATAATGTGTTATGTTAATCAAGAATTACATGACAGAATACAACATTGAGAACATTATTTACATTGAAAGGCAATTCCATATGACGTCATGAATCTCATCAGCTGTCATTTTAGTGATGTCATCGTTTCATCTGATTTACTCATAGGTTCTTAAGTAGGTATTAGCTTTGCATTCTTACCCCTATTTTTCTATACTTTGACTTAAAAAAAGGAGAAGGATTTCTATTCATATTTTTTTTGTCCTCAGGACTTCGGAATGGTTGAACAAATCTTGTTAATTATTTTTCAGAAATACACTTTCAATGAAAACCAATAAAAAATCATCAAGTATTATTTGTCGTTTTTTAATCGAAGTTGGTTATATATTTTTGTTTTGGAGTAATTAAGTACTATTGTGGATTCATGCGTGCTCTTCCAAAACTTCAAACGCTTTCATAGGTACCTACTAAGGGTTTTACGTTATAAATACTCTAAATTGAGTGTAGGTACTACCGCATACAATTTTCTTTTTAATATCCTTCCTGTAGTTTTTAAGATTATCAACAAAAATTATTTAGCTTTATCATAAATATCGTAAATAAGAACCTTTATACAAATGTGTATGTACGTATTTAAAAAAAGTAAAGTTCATTCGGAATTAACCTTTAAAAAATCACGGATACATCTGATTGTGTCTGGTTGTTAATGTCCATCATTTATTAGCGAGTGATTGGCAATATTGTTTAGTTTTTAGACTATTTTTTATTCGTAAAAATATCAAGTTACAAGACAAGTATGTGATGGTGTTTAAAATTAAATGCTGCATCATATTGCGAGCCTATTCACATTGACTCTTCTTGACTTCAAACCCCATGGATCTTAAAAGAGGGATGCGTGAGGCCTTTAATATTATGAAGTGCATTGAAATATAATCTTAAGTTCCAGTGTAAATGTTTTTGCGAAATGTGTGCAGGAGAGAGGAAGGAAATAAAAACGAAACAAAGACAATAAATAGGTATCTATCAAACTCTCAAGAAGCTACTAAAGTAACATGCGGTATCAAAAGTAGTACTATCTATTTAATTTTTAAGGGCTCCTTACCCAGACCATTAAAACGGAACATGATATATGTCTCCGCTGTCTGTTCCTCTGTCACCAGACTTTTATCACAGGAACCGTGACAATTTTGCGAAATTAATTTTTCCTCCTATTTTCATGGAACCCGATTTGCACTTAATCGTTTTTTTACTTGAAGGAATATCCCTTTAGAAATTTTATAGTTCATTAATATTAGAAAATTCGGTTACCAGGACAACAAAATAAGAACAGTCTTTAAATTCTACGTGGGAGCAATCGAAGCCTAATGGTCTACAATCAAGCTATTGTATCAGCACATCTTGAATGCCTGAATGAGTCTGAAAGCAATTATATAGTTTTATAGATCTATCTATTGTATAGGCATACAATTAATTGAGTCATTTAGGTCAAGAACAAGTAATTAGGGCTAAGATAAAGCTATTTGAAAGATGATTTGTTGTAGACCTAAATTCGATTCAGGTGTATAATATTGAAATACCAGCCTGTAGATGCCCCACAGCTGGGCACAGATATCCCATTCCCATGTGTATGAAGGATTGCAACGTATTGCCATACACCGACAGTAAAAAGCGGATGACGTAGCACGGCAGTTCAGGTTTAGTCAGTAAAAGTCTGACACTACCAATTCCCTTCCCGAGGATGGGTGCCCATGAGAATTCAACAACCTTACCAAAAAAAAACATCTTCCCATATAGAAACGGTTTGAGTATTGATCACCACGCTAGCTCACTGAAAGTTGGTGATTTCAGACTGTATCATTTGAAATCCTGGTTGCTTTACGATATTTTTCTTCACTGTTTGTCACTGGTGTCTCTTTTAGAACTGGTTTTACATCTCTCTCAATCTAGTGCCAATAGGAAAAAAATATCCAAAACAATAAAATCAATGTTAATCCAAAAAAGCAGGGAAATTAATAAAATCGATTATATTTTTCATATTCCTAAATTGTTGAAACCTATACATTTAATCATTGTTTAGACCTCATAGTTTCGATAAACAATTACTCTGTATCTATACTCAAACATCATATACAAATTCACAACACAATACAATGCTTGTTAATCCATCAATCCAAGGCTTGCGTTTACAATTAACAGTAGCAAAAACAATACCACAACATTGAAATCGTTTCGCTAATACATTAATCACAACAATATTATTAACTAATCAGAAATTAATCAATGCGGTGATGAGAACAAACTTCTCAGTACAGTTGAGTTCATAATTATAGGCACTATCAAGAAATAAAGAACGTTTTAAAGATGAAAATTTGACTATCAGTCTTACCAAGGAGTTTCGCTAGCTGATCGAATTTCGTTCTAATAGCTGATTTGTAAACCTAAACCATTCATGTAAAATACATTTTAATCGGGCCAGCCGTTTAAGAGGTGTTTAGTGATATAAAAAAGATACTAATAGACTCCTGTTGGGTCTGAAATGAGTCAGGCGATTCTGGTAAATACTCGAGAGTGAATTATTGAGTTTAATGTTGTCCAGATAACTGGGTTCGATAGGTCAAATAGACAGTTATCCGGGTACTTAGCTGCATTTGGTTAGACTAAATGCTGACACCCATATAAATGAAAAAAGGTTAGGTATTAAGTATTATAACATGAGAAAATAAATTTAAACATTTTCTAAACAAACTATGGGTCAAATGTGAGCGTGTAAGTTTACATATTATTAAACCTAATCTTGACCACAATTTAATGACGCTTGCAGCTAAAACAAAAATGTTTTGAAGTTCAAATATTTTTGTTGTGTGAAAGAGGTCATATAATAATGGGCGCGACTGTACAGACAGGCAATAGCGTAAATAACGTATTGATTAATTTGATTTTTATTAGAATTGATTTATTATTGTTTTTATTGTTAGTGATGGTTTTGTTTGGTTTGTTCTTTTGTCTTGAGAAACTTTAGTTATGCAAGGCCAATAATTATGAGGCAAAAGAGATATAAAAAGTGTGTCCAGTGATAAGAGATCAGTAGATCACTGGAAGAAAGAAAGTATAAGGCTCGAAGTGGACAAAAATATTATAAAAATGGTATCATGCCAGACCCAACCAACGAATATGTGGTACTTAGAGCTTCTTACTAATTTACAATTAATTCATCGACATCTTGAAATCTCTCATCATCAATGAAAATTTAATTACAAAGGAGTGCCTATAAAAAGTAGCTGAAATCGTTAAACTTAAATTTTTGACAAAGTAAAATAAAGACAAAGGCAAGTACCAACCGAAATTAGATTTGATTGATAACAGCATCGGTAAAATTTCAGCTATCATGCATGCAGCAGTTCGTGATATCCAGCCTGGTGACAGACAGCGGAGCTTTTTTAGCCTCGTTTAGTATTTAACTTTAGCTTTACTTTTAATTTGACCCTTTGGGAACGAAACAATAAAAGTTATAAGCTTTTAAGATAGCTACGACTATTAAATATCTTAAACCCAGTAGTTCAATTACAAAATACATATAAATCACTTTCCAAATTATAACTCTTGTCATTACCAATATCTACTCGATATTAGATACAGATCAATAATAATTAAATAGCAACCAAACAACATTCACCTTTATACCTATCTACACAAAGTGTAAGATCCTTTAGCAGTCTCAGCAGCAATTAGTCAATGCACCAGCCTTGTCAAACTGCTCACGATGTATCACTAAGTACGTGTCGAAGGTTCTAAAAAAAGTAAACAGTTACTAATGATATAAAAAGTTTGCATGCGAGTAAGATGACATAAAGTAATGGGTGTAGAAATAAATTAGATGAGCAATGTTTTTGTCTGTCTTGGGATAAATTCTCAAATATTGTAAACTTTTTTAATGTAAACATAGTTAACTTTTTTTAATACTTTAGTAGGAAGCTTATTATTGAGATCAAATCGCTAATTAACAGATTAATCTGTTAATTACTCTCACTACACTAAAACAGGCTAAAAAAATAATTGTCGACAACATTTGGTCACTTTGGTGTATATAATTTAAATACATGACCGGTGAAAATTCAATTTTTAGACCTATCAAGATTAATTAGATCATACAGCCTGGTGGCAGATAAAGCCTTTTTGTACGGAATCTTTAAAAAATACTTATTTCAAAAGACTTACTTAGTCCACAGTCTATCCCGCCGCACCAAATTTTAGCTAAATCGGTCCAGCTTTTTAGCGTGAAGATGTAACAAATACACACATACAAACACCAAATATAAGTCTGATAATAAATGAACCTTTTTTAAATAATGAAGTAAATTAAGAGAAAACATGTTTAGGCATGTTCAAATATCGGTATGTAATTAAGACTCGTTAAAAAAGCTAGAGGAAGTTACATATATTAATTATTATACTCTCACGGTATTAAATTAATGTTTAATTTAAGTAAATTGAGTAATATATCAATAGATGTTTTTTGATAACATGATGTCACTACATACCTAATTATAAATATTAATTACATAAATATGTAGAAAGAGATTTACTTCTTTCTGTTGCTAGGACGTGCAAATTGTTTAAAGCATTTCATGCAACATTTCTTCAGAAGACCTACAGCGACGTTTCCACAATTCCTTTGAAGATTAGTCATATATGTATATACGTTTGTATTGCTTATCGGCGGAAGAAAAAAGTTTTTAAAGTAATATAGTCGGCATTTAGTATAATGTAATACAGATAGCCGAGTGGTTACGGCCACCACGCCAAACTGACCGTGGGTGACGACTTGTGGGTTCGAATTAAGTCCTTGTCTCGTGGGGGATTGCACAAATATTCTAGTCAGACTTTTGACATGCATTCGTGGATCACACAATTTTTTGTCCTAAGCGGGGATCGAAATCGAACCCGCGACACGTCGCGCTCAGTGGGTTTGGCACCGTGACCTCAACCACCCGGCTATCCGCGCAGTCTTTAGAATCTTTAGATCTACCTTTCTTACATACTTTGATAATCATGTCCTTAATGGTTAAGGGGGCTACGGCTACTTTGCAGTCACCCACATGCAACACTATAATTTGCGTTATTTCTTGTAGTCCACGATACGATCTATGTACACAACATGTCAAAGTATGAGAAAGCTATATATGAGAAAGCTATATATCCTGGGACAACTCACACACGGTTATCTGATCCCAAGCTAAGCAGAGCTTGTGTTATGGTAACCAGACAACTGATAAACTTACTTATATATTTCTAAATACATACATATTATAGATAAATTACACCCAGACACCAGAACAAATGATCATGCTCATCACACAAACATTTCTCCTGGGCGGGAATCGAACCCACGACCTCCGGTATAGCAGTCAGGGTCGCTAACCACTAGACCAACAGGCCCGTCAGTATGAAATAAAATATCATAGTTTAGCATGCAATATCTTACAAAGATTCAAAATACATGACTTTGAAAATATTGCATTAAATAAATAGCTGTCTAGGCCATCAAATGACCATAATATAAATAGGATATTAACATAAAGGTACACGACAATATTCCTATCATTCGCAAAAAATATATATTTATATTTTTGTTAATTGAATGAAACCAATTAAATACGTCACTAATGTAACAGATGATTCAATAAATTGAATATTCAATATACCGGTTTGCGTCTAGCGGTCAACGGCCGCGTAATGATGGTTTAATCCGATTGTCAACGAAAAGTCGCGAATATTTTTATTCTTAAGTTTTAATAACTGAGGGATTTATTTTTTTATTATTATATGGCGTTGTTTTTATTAATATGTTAATGACCATGATACAAGACAAAATAGTTTTTATTTGTTCGTTGTAATGCATTTATGGACTCGACATAATTTAAAAAATGTGAAGGTTCTCTCCAATAATTTTATGACTATGTTATTGGTTATTACTTAATATTTTTTTTATTTTCACGAGAATAAGTCCTCTACTCAAACTGAAAACTTGAGGGCACCACGCCAAACCCTCGCAGTTTCGATATCCGCATAGGACCAGCATCTGTGTGATTCCTGAAATATAGTCTTGATTTCAATTCATTTCATTTCATTCATCAAATATATGACCGTACTAACCTTTGCTTAACCTCGATGTTTTTATAGTTAAAGCGGCAACATTGATACATCATCTGTTTCTTTGTATAATTAATGTGCCTGAGAGAAACGGGCTGATAGACAGCTTAGCCGTGATAGGGTTCCGTTTTTACCTTTGGGTACAGACCCCTAAAAACTACAATAATGTTTTTACACTACACCACAAATACACATTACTTAAATCAAACACCTAATATATATTATTCATCTCAACCAATACCTACATATTACAATTATTGATAACAACATCAAAATTAGTTCTAAACTATCATATATCATAATAAGCTTAACTAAGTTCAGTATCGGCGCGTGCGCACGTAATCAAACCGCAATAATTATAATTATTATGCTCGCTGTTACGATGTTTATTATTACGATTGTAAATGGATGACTTTATAATATGTTAATAAGGCGTTGTGGTTTTTGTGTATGTTCGTTTTTGAAAGTGAATAATTTTATTTTTTTATTAAAAATAAACATATTTCTTGTAATGTAAGTTAAGGTTGACTAATCCATAGGTTGACTAAAGGCCAAACGATCTTTGACAACTAAATGACTGCACGTACCTATAGCTCAATAGGTGAGGCCACCCCCCAAACTCACTATGCGCAACGTGTCACGGGTTCAATCTCCGTGTAAGACGAGCATTGGTGTGATCCACGAATGCTTGCTCTGAGTCTGGTAGCCTTAGTGCGTGTAACTTGAATGTTTATGAAAACCCCGCGACAGACGGATTATTTTTGATTCAAAAATAGGCTTAAAGACTGCAATTAGTCTGTCTAGAGAAAAAAAAACATTCGTCTAAAAATTATGGCCAATCATCGCGTAGTAGGTACAGTGGTATATTGAGTCCTTCATCAAAAAGATTTTAATAAGCCCAAAGATTCCTTTCAAACAAATAAAAATATAAAAGGTGAGGTCCAGATGTCTAGTTCCTGTAGACCTTGAAGGCGTCGCCGGCTTTGCGTTATTTAAACCAAAACATGTCTGGTTTTGACTTTAAATGTCTGCGTTGCTCTGATTGTTACCATTATATATTTATACAAGTTCTGATGTAAACAAATTTGTTTGTTTCTTCAAGTTCCGCAAAGGTAATGATGGTTTTTTTTATTGGATTGGTTTATTTCATATCAAGCTCAAGTAGGAGTCCATGTTGTGTTAGTAGAATTTCAAATGATTATTTCTTATTTCAGACATACATTAGCGACCAATGCCACTTTCTCGCTTCCTCGCTCTTGTTTCTACATTTTTATAATTAGGTTGTGTTTTTAAATAGTTTTTCTATCACTTTAACTTTTTTCAGTTTGAGTTCTTGAATCAATTCAATTACTTCATCTATTCTCATCTGTATTGTGTTAAAGATTTACTCGTTGTTTTTGTCGTAGGTATCTTCCTCAACATGTGTGTGGATTGATATAGGTGAAGAGGACGACCAAAGAAACGATGGATGGATTGTGTGAAAGACGATATGGCTGTAAAGAGTGTTTCTTGTGAGATGACGGCCGATAGGAAGGTATGGAAGAAGATGACATGTTGCGCCGACCCCAAATAAAATAATTGGGATAAGGGCAGGGGAATGATGATGATCTTCTTCAACATCCAGTTCGACAAATTATTTAATTCATAAACGATGTTCATTACAATCGGTATTTCAAAAACGAGTATTTAAAAACAGCGTGACTAACAAAAATATGTTTATAAAGGTAATATAATATGATAACATATTTAGTTGAAAATATAGGAAAATGGTAATTAAATAATAATTTAAGCAGATTTTGTAAAGGCCAATACAAATTATATTCATGTTTTGTGTTTATATTTAATTGACATTTTAATCAGATCTAGAACTAATATATCTTTGAATGAGTAGGTATTACAGATTGAAAACTAAAAATAAATGAAAAAAGTAGTTTTTTTAAAACTATATCTAAGCAAAATCTTCTGCGCTCAGGGGTTCAATCCTTGTGACGCTTGAACTTTTGATAACACTCAGTGATGTTCTACGCAAGGATTGAACCCGCGACACGTTGCGTAAAGTGGGTTTGGCGTGGTGACCAATACCTCACGTCTATCCGTTCAGTCAAGTAAATTAATTATACTTTGTAATTTCTGCAAAATATGATGACAGAAAACGCTCAAAGAAAGATGATATATTATTATTTTAAGGTTCGACTGTCGTTTTCAGAAAGAAAACAAACATTCTAATGCGAACCGGACTTGCGATGTTACTTAATAACTATACACCATCAAAACAACAATGTTTTAGTATAATGGTTTATGATAAACAGCCTGGTTTTGGACTGACAGATAAATAGATTTACTTTGGGTTCTGTTTTTATGATTTGCGGACGAAGCAAAATAAACAATGTTTTTTGTTGGTTAGTCTCGATTTATGGGTCTGTATTAAACACCTGAGTTATATTACTGAAACTAAACGTAATCATAACTAAGACTGAGTAGTAAGATAACGATTGGTAGTTAAGTGTGGAGTTGAGACTAAGTATTAATGGTATAAATGATGCTATGAAGTTTAACACTACCGAAAATGGGACTTAAGTCATAAGAGAATAGTTATATATAAGGACAGCTGTGTAAAACAATGCAGTATTTAATGTTAATGATGATGACTCATCGCCTTCATTTAAAGAAACTTCAGCGATGGATGAGAATATTAGAGACACTATGCTAATTGGCACTACACCACAGCTTTTAATCAAAATGTTTAGAAAATTTGATAAAAACGGATACTCCAAGGTCCATGCACAAAACAACAATAATAGCTAGGATGTTAAATTTGGAATTTTAAAATGTCATGTTATGCACTTAAATGGGCTAATTTAAGGATGTTATTAATTTGGGCCAAAGAAACGAAATCAATATATTTTATGTGTTTTAAAATAAATTCACATTGACAAAGGACGATGGATTTTGGGACTGTTGCTAAGCTAACAGGCTTTTTAATTTGGGCTCTAGAACATCATTAATCTTCTCTTTATTAAGCTTATTTACATTTAGTATATCTAGGATTAGCTCAGTATTCTCCAATTAGATGTCATCGTATACCAGGGTTCATAGTCTATATAATTTGTTTCTGTTTCTAAGCTTAAATGATTTTCAGATTTCATACTAAAATCTGCTTGCGGATTTCCTCAAAACCCTAAAAAATATATACGATACTCTGACCCTGAATAAGACGAGTCAGAGGTCATCTTCCAATTGAACTACCTATTAACACTTCGTGGTGATAAAAAAATTGAACGACCCCAATATTTATTTTGTAGTATTATTGTCTATCAAAAATTATAACAATCGTTTGGAGCCCGTAAACCACATTTGATGCCACTTGAACTTGGGACTATACGCTCAAATACAACAATAAGCTCAATTATTGCCAAACGGTAAGCTCTAGGAATTTGAACTTTATAGTCGAAGCATAAGGACCAAAAAAATATGAAAGACAGTAGAAGAGCCGCAAAATTAAGTTGGCAGAATCATATGAGCACGTTTTTTAGAAGACTTTTCAAACGCTATAAAAAGCAAAAGTTGCTTCATTGTGCCACCAGTTTGAGTGGGATCAGCTGCGCACGCGCATCCCTCAGTGGGATAAAGGACGATGCTTTTGGTAATACTTTCTTTTGTGTCATTGTGGTGTGAAGTGTATTTCTATCTATTGCGCAATATTTAATTAAAATCAAAATTTGCATAATTGGCCTCAGGTGATATCTTTCTATAATTATCTTTACTTAAATTTTCCTCTTCTCATCTTTTTATTTTCAAACTAAATCACTAGTCTTTTAAAACATAATTATTATTGTACATCAAAGCTTTCTTGACAAAATTGAAACAACACGATTGTCATTTGAAAAGATAGTGGGAAGTGAAAAAAAAAATATCCTTTCCAGTTTTATCTTATATGGCCCTATCCTTGAAAATTACCACCCTTACAAACACACATTTATATTAACAATCTAGTTTCTCATAAAATATTAAACAAATCCATACATTTAGCTTTAAAATTAGTTTTTGCAAAGCTTAATACTTTGTCACTCATCATCTCATCGGAACAATTTCTCACTCTTTAATCCTACGCACATCATTGTATATAAATACAATTGTATTGAGTGTATTATGCATTTGACCTTAATCTACTATTTAAATCGATACTCTCACAGTTACAATAGCATCAGATGTTATATCAGCTTTTCTCTCACCATATTCTGTAAGGATAGAAGGTGATATTTCATTTAAGAATTTCACTCTTCAATCATGAGGATTATTAGGATCGCCCATCTAGTTTTAGACTCAATTCTATTCAATAAGTATGACTTGAAATGGATCATGAGCTAAGTCAGCTGTTGCTCCCGCGATTCAAAGTCAAAGACTAGATCTTTGACTTTTTATGATTAAAACACTAGTATATTATGAAACATTTAGGTAATCATAAATTAAAGTTTCAAATCCTGAAATAATTATGAACTTGTTACGTGAAAAAAATCCAAATTGTTTGACTTTTTACAGATAGTGATTTTACATAACCGTTGCAGTTGGCATTGATTCTATAAATTGTTACTCCAAACATGGCCCTTTAAACAGTTACAAGAGTAAACTATTATCCCACAAAACTTCTTCATGACATAAAACAAAATGTTACATAACAATTACACAAATTAATATGATATAATAACAATCATAAATTATTATTCTTGTTAATACACTTGGATACGGTTTCAATTTGCATATATTTTCCATAACTTATAAAATATAAGCTTTACTCCAGTTTGAATAAGAATTAAGCTTTGTATCTTTCTTGTGAAAAGTTTAAAATGCATCTCATTGGGCTAATATTTGATAGACATTGGCGTTTTTATGTTTATTGCAAAAGTTTCTAGGGTCAAAGGCTATAGGATTATCTAAAATATTAGGATTTCGTACAAAATGACATCAATTTCAATATTTCAAAATCGATGACACTATCTAGATTCGTTTTAAGAAATTTTGATGTTTCGCTTTGTGTCTCAAAATATATTCTGTTTTACACAAATTTGAATCATTTATGCTTTTCATCTACCAGCCATCATTATTGTATATAAACTTTTCCAGATTTTGAAGATGTCTTACTTGTTTTTGATCTTGCTTGATCTCCTAGTCAATGAAATATAATTCTGTGGTAACAGACTGTAGACAAACATAACACATGACTTTCTACAGTAAATTGTTATTCTTAAATGGCAACCAATTAGAAGAATTCGTTGAGGTCTGAAGTCCTAAAATTTCACTTTCGGATTTAAAATAAATACTCGTCACAATCCATTTGGTGGGCTTTTTTCGCGAATCGAATCTAATATTTACAGATCGAATATGATTTTTTCGGGTTCGACTTTTTTCAATGTATTTAACTGAAAATAGAAACATCTAAATTTTATGTTTAACCTTCTTAATCATCTAAAATTAGTAGTATCTAGATATTTAGATGTTTCAATTACATAAAATAAAGATTTAAAGACTGTCTTTGGTGAAAAAAAAAAAAAAAAAAAAACTGAAAATAGTAGACGATTTGCAGAGATTTCTGGTTATAAATAATAAATAATAATACAGATAGATTGATCATACTTCACACTGAATACTAATTTCTCTAACATTAAGTTAATAGATGAAGCAATTTATCTCGAAATTGTATACCAAAAATGTAAAAAATATACATGTTTCTGTATAAGTTAATGTCGTTCAAACTCTGTCAACCGATTTGTTATTATTAGTTTGATAAATATTGTTGTAAACATCACTAGACATGCTTGTTAAGCAAGCAAAGGCTTCCATCGACATTTTAAACAACAATTTATTTTAAATTTTTAAATGGGTGTGAGTTCGTTTTGTATTTTTTATCTCAGGTTCCGTACAATGCTAATTGTATAAGGTTTCAAGTCGTTATACAGCTTTTCTGCCTACGCAAAGCGGTCGTAACAAAAATAGAACTTTTGCTCATTACTCTAAAAGTCAGATAAGTTCTTTGACTCAGTATTGTTAACTAGAACCTGTTCTCATAAATATCGATGTTTAATTTTTGTTGCACTTTAAGAGTCTTTAATAATTAATTTATGTAGACGCATTCAAATAGACCTTATCCAAAAAGTTTTTAAGCTTCAAACACCTCCCAAAATTATTATCTATATTTATTCCTAGCCATATATTTTTTTACCACAATTAAATTGCTTGACAGATTCAGACTACAAAATTACAAACACCTATCTTTAAATTATCGAAATATACGGAATCCTAAAAAAGTGGCAGAACGAGTCTAGATCTCTTACCTCATTTGCATTTGATTACACCCACGATACCATGCGAACTTTTGACCTCTGTCAGTTAATACGTTTTATTATCCTTTTTCTAACAGATTGTTGATCTCTAAAAACTGGACAGGTCGAGGCAGACTCGTTAGTTTGTCTGATATTTATTGCATAACGTACCTTGTGTTATGGAGATAGCATCTTCTATTTCCAAGTTTCGTTAATTTTAAACGATGACCTCATACGAGTGATAAAAATCAAAACTAGTTTTTTTTTCATCGTCTCCTATTATACTTCATTAATATGTACTTAAAAATTTTTGTGAATCTATTACTTTCTTAATGACTAAAAGCGACAGATAGTGACTACCTATTTAAAACAGCAATTTCCCACCACTAGGTTTTACAGTCTCACATCCAAAAAGATAAGTTGATATAAATTATTTCCTTTTCACAGGTTATTTTAACCGCTTTAGTAGCGGTGAGCGGAGCAGACAAGCTTGGAAAGAGCTTTGTCTTGCCAGCCACAGCCAAATCTGCAGGCGGTAGTCCCGATGACTTATTAGCTCCGTTCGAAGGTTCTGACCGAGGCCTACCCACTGGCAGCTACACGAACGATGCTCAAGGAGTAGTAGTCGACGCAGTGAACCCCGGAGTCCGGGCTTCTGGTATTGAACCAACAGGTCTTGGTGGACCAAGAACCGCATACGGCTCAACCAACTCCAAAGTTGGGGATGCCGCATTCAGAACCACTCAGAGCGGATTCGGAGTTACCGGAGGTGCTAGCACTCGTATCGCACCCGGATTCAACTCCTTCACAGGATCAGAGGAATCTGAGGTCGACAAAAACAATGGAAACAGTTTGAAGTTTTTGAATGATGTCGGTTCGGAGAACTACAGCTATAACTACAAGACTGAAAATGGGATTACTGTTGGTGAGAATGGTGCGGCCACTGGTGGGGTTCAAGCGCAGGGAGGATACTCCTACAAGGGTGATGATGGTCAAACGTACAGCGTGACATACACAGCTGACAAAGGAGGTTACAAGCCTCAGGGTCAACATCTCCCAACTCCACCCCCAATTCCTAATGAAATTTTGATCTCTTTGGAGAAGAATGCTAAGGATGAAGCTGCTGGCGTTGTTGATGATGGTAAGTTTTGATTATGTTATGTATAATATGTGTTATGTATAAGTATACATATGTGTTTTTATTTTACCTCGAGAAATATATTTAAATGAGATAATCGTGGCATAATTAAAAAAAAAAGATTATTATTCGATATCCGTTCATTCACAGGCAATGGGGCCCATTTCTTTATTGACTTTATTAAAATAATTCATTTATTAATTATTGCTAAGACGTATTTAACCTGCCATCTTTCTGTCGTAGGTAAAAACGTAAACGTAACGTAAACTATTTTGTCTGATTTTATTTTTTTCTTTATGTCATATTATGTGTCCGGTTATTCATCATTTTAGTTGTCATTTTATCATAAAACGGCGTCTCTGTTTAAAAACATAACCTAACTATCTTTGACAATTTTAAGTTTTGTACATAATGTACCAATATTTTAAAGATTATACGAGATGAAACAGTTTAAAATACTGTTCATAAGGAAAGCGACATGAAATATCTGGTTAATTAATATTAAGACCTACACGGAGATCAAAATGCACTCTTTTATTTTTAAAACTATTTTAGTATGATACGGTGCATTTATATGCCAAGGATACGTCATAATATCGCTGAACTTTTGATCAAGTTATACAAGTTTACGATCGGTAATAATTAATCTAATTTCACGCTGTTATTTCAATATCCTGTTCGGTTGAGGATCTAGTGTTTTACCACAAATTGATATAAATTATTGACTAGCATCATTTTTGTGTTTATTTTTATTTTATTATCTTTGAGGACGTCAATGGGTTCCTTAATGACATAAAATCCGGATAATGTTAAGGAGAACATCGCTAGGCCTTTTGTGGAGTATACGAGTAAAGGGTATAAATTAACGCCCATTCAACAGCCGTCATTGAACACTTTTATATAGTAGTAATAATACACCAGTCAAGTCATTTAAGTGCAGTTTGAACTGGTTTTCAGCTCTAGTCAATTGTTTAAAATTGGTCGTTATTGAACATTGTTCTGCTTTTTATTTTGCATTCAATTATCTATTATTTACAACGATCTTATGTTATTTCCCTTGAGATAGGTACCTACTATTATTGTACCCTTTCTTACTAAGCCGTCTCGGCAATGCCTTTTTGGTGTAAATTAAAATGATTATTTCGAGATTTCGCTCTGGTTTATCAGAGTTTTTTTTGTTGAATTTCGTGACCAATCAATAAAGTCCGTCCTACACGATTACCTAAATTTTATTCAAGACGAATGTTTGCATCAAATTGTAGGATATAAACTATAACTAGATTATAGCCGTGATTAATTCTATGTGTTAATCGGAATTGTGTATTGTTATTGAGTAAAAGATAATGGTTTTATTGAAGGTTTGAAACTTATTTTTGATAGCTCCTTGTCGTAATAAATGCGAGAGATACACAAGAAAATATCATTCCTGTTTTAAACATTCATAACTCGAGTCCACATGAAATATGCACAGCAACTTTACAAACACTCTTCGAATAACAAAACGCCAATCAGTCATTCTGTCAATGCAGTTGCTTACCAAATAAACGATTCATTCACAAGTTTAGCATTGTAACACTGTTCGACTTTGTCATTTGACAAATGTATCTTTGACGCAGGTATGAGTCGTTGACAAATTGTTCTCAACTTTCATTTTTATTTACAGGCTCATACAACGCACAGAAATACAATGACGAAGGCGATTACGAAAGCAATGGCGCTCAAATTAACAATGATGAAGTGACAAATGGCGGCGTAGGTACAACGGTTGGTGGATCAGCTGTGAGTCAGAACAACCAGGCTTACAGACCTACCTCAGGCGTTTTGATTGGTGCTTACAACCCAACAGCAAGCTCTCAAGTTCAAGGTGCTCAAGGATTTGGTCAAGTATCTGGTAATAAACCAAGCCAAGGCTTTGGAGTGTCAGGAGGTTCTTCATCAATTGCACAAGCTGGTCAAACTCAATTGACCCAAAGCAGATTCGGCGAGCAAGCGCAACCTGTGATTGGATCAACGGCTAGAACTCCTACCTTCCAGAGCCAGTCTGGTTCAAACGCTTTCAGTTCAGCGTTTAGTTCGGGTTCGGGAAGCGCCAGTGCGTTTGCTTCAACTGGACCTTCAAGTTTTGGTTTGAAGAAAGATAACTACGGCGCAAATGCTTTCGGATCATCAGGCCAATATGGTAGCAATGTAGCTCCATCTTCTGCAACAGCAACTGCTTTTTCATCTGGAACACCTACATTTGGAGTTCGAACTCAGCAGTTTGGTAGCTCGCAACAGTCTGGAAGCTCCTCTGTATTCGGCGGTTCTCAAGTTCAGCCTCAAGGTGCAGCTTTATTACCAAGTGTTGGTGGTTACTTACCTCCCGCGAAGACAGATACTAACAGCCAAAATTCAAACATTCAAGGCCTCACCCAGGCTACAGTATCTTCATTCCCCAACCCTGCTCAAGGCTCTTCCCAATCTAGTCAATTAGACGTAAAACCACAGAATGGCCAGAGTGTGACATCTACTCAGCAATATCAAGGTACTCTGTATGAATACAATAAGCCAGCTGAATCCTTACCTGCTCCCGGTCAGCAGAGCACCGTGAGTTCCGGACAAGCTTTGTCTGCTTCACAACCTGGTCAGTTTACAACTGACTCAAGATTTGGTTCTCAACAAAGTTCTTCAAGCAGTTTCTCAAACAATAACATCCAAAATCAACAAACACAGTTTAACCAGAAACCCATCAGTACCGTACAATCCGGTTCCTACAACCAACAGTCACAGCAATTCGGGTCTCAGTTCGCTCAAAAGCCTCAGACAGCTTTTGGATCTGCCTTTGCATCAACTACTGGATCGAAGAGTCAAACCTCCCAGAACCAGTTCGGTCAAACCTCTCAGACAAACCAAAAACCAGTTGGTTTCACTGGATCAACTTACCAGCAAACTCAACAAACACAATTTGGATCTCAATATGTTCAAAAACCTGTAACATCCCAAAGCTCTGCATTTGCGACAAACACAGGTTCGAAGGGACAATATGCTCAAACAACCCAATTTGGTCAATCAACTACTGGCTCTAACTTCCAACAGAGTCAATTCGGATCTCAGAATGTACAGAAACCCGTGACATCTCAAAGCTCTGCATTTGCATCAACTTCATCAAAGGGCCAATCTGTCCAAACTCAGTACGGCCAAAAGCCTTTTGGCTTGTCACAGACGGTGTCTGGATCTAATTACCAACAAAACCAAGGAGCTTCTACTGGTTCTCAAATATCGCAGGCCACAGGATCCACAACACAAAATCAGTACGGAGTTAACTTGCAAACTGGACAAAAGCCTTTTGGTCAGTCTACTTCTGACTCTAGCTTCCAGCAAACACAATTTGGTGCAGCGGGATCTCAATTTGGACAGAAACCTGTAACATCTCAAAGCTCCGCTTTCGCATCAAACACAGGATCTAAGGGCCAAGTAAGCCAAACTACCCAATTTGGCCAGAAACCTTTTGGCCAATCTGCAACTGGTTCCAACTTCCAGCAGACTCAATTTGGCAGTGCAGGATCTCAATTTGTTAAAAAACCTGAGACCACTCAAACTTCCGGTTTTGTGTCAAACACGGCATCAAAAGGACAATCTACCCAGACTACCCAGTTTGGCCTATCAACAACTGGCTCTAGCTTCCAGCAAACACAATTTGGCGCCGCAGGATCTCAATTTGGCCAGAAACCTGTAACATCCCAAACCTCTGCCTTCGCATCAAACACTGGATCAAAGGGACAGGCGTCCCAAAGCTCTCAATTTGGCCAAAAGCCTTTCGGCCAATCAGGATCTAACTACCAGCAAACGCAGTTCGGTGCTGCAGGATCCCAATTTGTTCAGAAACCGATATCTTCCCAAAATTCTGCACTAGTATCAAATACTGGATCAAAGGGTCAATCGGTGCAAAACACCCAATTCGGACAGTCAACAACAAGCTCTGGTTACCAGCAGACTCAATTTGGAGCTGCAGGTTCTCAATTCGTTCAGCAACCAGTAACATCCCAGAGCTCTGCATTCGCATCGACTTCAGGATCAAAGGGTCAGTCTGTCCAAACTCAGTTTGGCCAAAAGCCTTTTGGCTCATTCCAGGCGGTGTCTGGATCTAATTACCAGCAAAACCAAGTTTCGTCTACTGGTTTGCAGTCATCTCAGGCCACAGGATCTACTACTCAAAATCAATTTGGAGTGAATCCACAAGCAGGACAAACACCTTTCGTCCAATCAACAACTGGCTCTAACTTCCAGCAAGCTCAATTTGACACTGCAGGATCTCAATTTAGCCAAAAACCCGTAAGCTCTCAGAGTTCTGCCTTTGCATCCAACACAGGATCAAAAGGCCAAGCTGCTCAAGCCACCCAATTTGGTCAAAAGCCTTTCGGCCAATCAGGGTCTAGCTTCCAGCAAGCCCAATTTGGTGCAGTCGGATCTCAATTTGTTCAGAAACCTGTAACATCCCAAAGCTCTGCATTCGCTTCCACCTCAGAATCAAAAGGACAATCTGTCCAAACTGCTCAATTTGGTCAAAAACCTTTTGGCTCATCACAGACTGTGTCTGGATCGAATTATCAACAAAACCAAGTAGCTTCTTCTGGTTCCCAAGCATCGCAAGTTACAGGGGCAACTCTTCAAAATGTGTATGGAGTAAACTCGCAAGCTGGACAAAAGCCTTTCGGCCAATCGACAACTGGTTCTAACTTCCAACAGACTCAATTCGGATCTCAGTTCGGCCAAAAACCCGTGACATCCCAAAATTCTGCATTTGGGTCAAACACCGGATCAAAGGGTCAAGCTGCCCAAGCCAACCAATTTGGTCAAAAGCCTTTCGGTCAAGCAGGATCAGGCTTCCAGCAAACACAATTCGGTGCTGCTGGATCCCAGTTTGCTCAAAAGCCTGTGACATCACAGAGCTCCGCCTTCGCGTCCAACACAGGAACAAAGGGACAGTCTGCGCAAAATACTCAATTCGGTCAATCGACTAGCTCTGGCTACCAGCAGACCCAATTTGGTGCCGCAGGATCTCAATTTGCTCAGAAACCAGTAACCTCTCAGAGTTCCGCCTTTGCGTCAAACACAGGATCAAAGGGTCAATCTGCCCCAAGCACCCAATTTGGCCAAAAGCCTTTCGGCCAAAGCTCTGCGTTCGCGTCGAGTTCAGCATCAAAGGAACAAACTTCCCAATCCACCCAATTCGGTCAATCAACAACCGGTTTTGGCTCACAGCAGACACAATTCGGTGTCAGTGGATCGCAGTTGGGCCAAAAACCTGTGAGCTCTGCTTTTGTGTCCAATACAGGATCTAAGGGACAATCAGTACAAAACAACCAATTCGGTCAATCCACTGTCTCCACTTTCCAGCAGAATCAATTTGGTGCCGCCGATTCTCAATTGGTTCAAAAGCCAACAACTCAAGGCTCTGCCTTTAGTTCTTACACAGGATCAAAGGGTTCAGCTGCCCAAAGCGTACAATTTGGCCAAAAACCATTCGGCCAATCAGTAACTGGATCTAGCTTCCAACAGCCGCAATTCGGGGCTGTCGGATCTCAGTATGGTCAGAAGCCAGTGGCATCTCAAAGCTCTGCATTCGCGTCAACTTCAGAATCAAAGGGACAAGCTGCCCAGTTCACTCAATTCGGCCAATCAACAACTGGTTCTAGCTTCCAGCAGAATCAATTCGGAACCACCGGTACTCAATTTGTACAAAAACCAGTGACGACTCAGAGCTCTGCCTTCGTGACAAACACAGGATCAAAAGCTCAAGCCACCCAGTTTGGTCAAAAACCTTCCGGCCAATCAACCGGATCTAACTTCCAGCAGACACAAATCGGCGCAGTCGGATCTCAGTTCGGTCAAAAACCCGTGACATCCCAGAGCTCGGCGTTTTCGTCGACCACGGGTCAAACTACTCAAACCACCTTCACCCAAAAACCTTTCGGCTCCTCTCAAACTACCAGTCCTAACAATTTCCAACAGAATCAGATTGCTTCAACTGGATCACAAGTGACCCAAGCTACCAGTTCAACATCAGGTTCTAAATACCAGCAGTCTCAATTCGGTGCCAGTCAATCACAATTCGGTCAGAACACTGTTTCTAAGGGCCAATCTGGTCAAAATACCCAATTTAACCAAAAACCTTTCGGTTCTTCTCAAGTAGGCTCTACTTTCCAACAGAATAACGTTGCTTCCCAAAATCAATTTGGACAAAACACTGGCTCTGGTTTCCAACAAACACAGTTTGGTTCGGTTGGATCACAAATTAATCAAAAGCCACAATCTGCTTTTGGATCCTCAATCAATTCTAACACAGGATCAAAAGGTCAGTCCTCGCAACAATTCTCTTCTTCCGGATCACAGTTCTCTCAGGTTGCAAGCGCAAATGCTGTTGCTTCTGATAACCGATTTGGAGTAGAAGCCCAAGGTGTTCAGAAACCTTTTGGAGTAGGTCAGACAGCAGGATCTGGTTTCCAACAGAACGTGTTTCCCTCGTCAACTGTCGCACCTTACGAACAAAAGCCTCAGTCGTCCGTAGGCCTTAGCCAAAACGTGGGCTCGGCCTCATACAACTACGTGCAGAATCCGCAATCGAATCAAGGAAATGTTCCAACTAAAACTACAGTATCTCAAATTGCCCAACCAACATCATTCGGTCAGAAACCGTTTGGCAGCTCACAATCTAGTGCATCATCTTCAGGTGCCTATAGCCAGTCTTTTATAGTTGGAACACAGGCAACAAAACCTTCGACTTCTCAAGCCACTAGCCAGTTTGGTTCCTCGACTGGATCACTGGGCCAGAAGCAACAATCTCAAGCTAATGCATTTGCTTCATCTAATGTAGGTGGTCAAGCTCAAAAGCCGTTCGGCAATGCTCAAAGTAACTTGGTCTCAAAATACCAGCCAACTCAATTTGGTTCTACGACCCAGAAACCATTCGGTAGTTCTTTAACACAGACCCAGTTCGGTCAGTACTCCCAATCTAATGTAGGTAACGCACTTTCAGCAGGCCAGTCATTGTCCAACATTCAGCAACAAAAACCACTAGGCGCTCAATTATCCCAGACATTCCAACAATCACAATTAAATCAGGGTCAAAGGCCTGTCGGTAGCACTCAAGGATCTGCTTTCCAGTTTGGACAAGCAAGTGGTTCAAGCCAGTCTTCTCAGAGTACCGTGGGTAGTGCACAGTCAACTGGTGGGTACAACTACAAAGCGCCAGGATCTGCATTCAGCTCTGCATCGAGTCAGGGCACTTTCCAACAGGCCCAGTCTACAGCTAGTTCCAGCCAGTTTGGGGTTCAACCAATCAAAGCAGTAACTACATCTCAGTACGTTCAGCCAACTCAATTGACTGTTATACCTCTCGGCGGTCAGTCTGCTTCTTCCTCTGTGCAAGGATCTAGTTTCGTAACAGAGCCTACGCAGTCCGCTTTCATTACTTCACAGAAACCTAGTCAAACCCAATTGAGTGATGAATCATACCAATCTAGTCCATTCAGCAGTACTCAAGCCCCAAGTTTCGAATCTTCAGGATTCGGGTCTACTGTTCAACCTATAGTTCAGAGTCAGTCATTCCAGTCTAGTCCCATTAGTAGCACCCAGGCTCCTAGCTTCCCATCAAGGGTAGGTGTTGTCTCAACTGCTCAGCCGCTGGTTGTGCCTATTTCCAGCATAGACTTGGACCAATCTTCCCAGAACTTTGTTGGACAAAAAGAGCAATTTGGAGGAGCTCGCGACCCTCCCAGTTTTGATGAGCAGACTGGATACCATTACTGAACTGTGCCATAAACATACAATTTGGGATAAGTCGATCAATATTGTTTGTTAAACTAATGAAACAACTTTGTTAAACAAATAAATATTTTTTGTGAACTGAATTATCATGTTTTAAAACAGCAAATGCATTTATTCTTGTTCTGTGAAATGAAACAAACGGGATAGTTTTATCAGTTTAGTTTATAGTAATATTTTGTAAAATGGTAAACTAAGTAACTATGTATTTTCAGTTGAAACATTATACATTGAACGTGTGATTTAATACAATGTTTTTAAGATAAATAATGAAAATTTAAAGTGAAAAAAAAAATGTTTTATAAATGAAGAAAATGTAAATAATAAGCGAGTTGTTTGATTTTTAATCCCCCATTATTATCTTATCAAATAATAATGTAGTCCCTATGAGGCTTACACTTTAGATGTTTTTTTTAAACCGCTCTTTGAAATTCAATAATTGTGCCACAAACATTCAATTCACATGCACAAAACACCCAGATTCGGTGCAAGCATTCGTGGGTCACACAAATGGTTGTCCTACGCGGGGGTCAAACCCACGACAAATCGCGCTCAGTGCGTTTAGCGTCGTGGCTTGATGGTAGTTTCGTGGTTTGATATTATTACTAAAGGTATGAAAAATAGTCTAGAACTCATTTAAGATTAGATATCCCAAGTTCACAAAGATGTCATTCAATAGCATATGCAAATATGTAGATATATAGAATGTAAAAAAGAACGATGAATTGATATTTAACCTAATCCCGGATACATAAATTAACTTTATAACGACTTATTTTTAATGAAATCCTAGAAATAAATATCATAATATCTCGAAAATTATATAATATGCGATAAATCTTGTGACGTTGTTTGTATTATAACTACAAAATTAACTAGCTGGTGTCCTCGACTTCGTCTGCGTACAATCATTTCAAATAGCGATAGTATTAAAAAAGTATAAGCTTAAATTATAAAACAACTAATATTATGCCATTAAAATTACCGCATAAATACTTTCAGTTGCCTTTGAAAAATATAACAGCCTGAAAACAGTCACACCATACAGATAGTAGATTTTTTGTATTTACAAATCACACAATATTTTTATAGATAAGGATGTGTTTTCACACCCCAGTCTATTCAGTCCTATCAACGCCTTTGTCAAAGTCACAGCATCACTTGTACGTGCTCTACGCGACGTGGCGACGCTTGTAGACCACATGACCCAGACTAATTTGGGAGAAGCAGAAGAGGAGAATTGAATCAACTGTCAATTAAGTATATTAAAAAAAAAACGCATTTTTTGGTGATCACGCCACAAGCAATAAATTTTGAATTCTAGACAAGCTATTATGAAGATCACGGTCAAAGTTAACTTATGAGGTTATTAACACCGACAAATCATGTTCGTGCAGACGTTATCTTAGGCAGCATTTATCAAAGCTATAATTGAGATATTTTAAGATGTTCAAAAAGGGGAGGAGCATATACAGTTTATAGATGAAATCTATACTAATATTATAATGCTGAATATTTTATTTAAACGAGTGAAATTACGAGAAAAACCGATCAGTTTAAGATAGCCCATTTGTCGAGAAAGGCTGTAGAATATACCATCGCACTATGATTAATAGAAGCAGAACATAATTTTTTTGAAAATGGGTAAATTATGCGTGAACCCTAAAATTATTTAAATCTGATTGAAAAATATCCTAACTTATATCTTCATAGCTTCGTGAAAGAAGTTTTGCGCAACAGCTAGTCTATTATGAAGTAGGTTATGTCTTCCATGATTGTGTGTATCAATTATGTATCAATTTCCTCTACGTATATTAAAAGGATATCCATTGTCATTGATGCTCAATACTCAATTTTTATTTGCTTTTCCACAATAATACGTTAAAAATTTTTCGCTATTGGATATCTTAAAGTTAAAAGAAACGTCAGGAGGAATTTAATTTATTTCTATTTGAAAATACAACATGGCGAGCATTATTACTTTGAAAAAAATATTTTAAAAATTAGAAGACCAACTGTCATCGCTATTTTTAAAATAAAATGTTCCTTACGTCAATAGCGTCTCACAAAAAAAAATATTTGTATAAATCAATTCCTAGTTTTACCAGATTTTAATACATTAATTTCATACCAAATGAATGGCATAACACATTGTTACACTTTGTTTACCTAAGTTCAACAATGATTGCAACACAAAGCGAGCACGTCGCCCGCGCATGCGCGAGCCACTTAATTAACGAACCTCTAATCTCGGAACTTTGTTTCGCAAATATTCATGTTCACGTATTATTCAAATTGGTGTAGATAATAGCTTTGGAAAATGGACTATTTTTGTTCTTCAAAACAAAATTCTGGACAAACACAGTTTTTTTTTTAAATAAAATTTTATGGTAGTTTTTTATCCATAAGCAAAGCTTGTTCAGATCAATTTCACCACTAAAATATTAATTTGAAAACGAATTAAGAGATAAAATAATTGATAAAAATAAAACAAGTTTCAGATGTCTTTTTCCTATTTATCTTATAAAACCATCTTCTGACAGGTATTACATAAAACACTTAAACTGGAACCATTAGTCTTTTTGCAAAAAACGTTGATATTATAAAACAACATAATTTATAATGAGATGCATAATGAATTGATAATTATGTTACACGCAAATATGTATAAAAAAAATCAAAGACAATTCTTGATCAGATTTGTTATTAAAACTTATTAACAAGTTTTTTTTTAAGAAAGCACCTGCTAAATAATCACATATCTATAATTAAGATTCAAAATCTTGTAATAAGCTAACAAAAAATACGTAGTAGGTATAAGTATCTTGCACCAATAGTTTTTTTGGAATATATAGTTTTTAGAAACTCTTTTTAACGACTTTCATATTTTTTGAGAACGCTGGAGTCCACATTTCCTATCTGATTGCCTTGATCAGTAGCGTCGACACAAACTCAGGAGCCGCAGTCTCTTAAAGTCCAGACAATTTTAAACTGCGAGAATGAGTTTTGTTATTGACAGTGCGGATTGCTGAGTGGTTAAGGCCACCACGCCAAACGCACTTGGGTTCGATCCCCGCTTAGGACAAACATTTGTGTGAATCATGAATGCTTGTTCTGATTCTGGGTGTTGTGTACAAACATAGGAATCATCCTATGTTTATGAAACCCCCGCGACACGGATAAAGCTTCTTACTGTGGGAGTCGTTTTTGTTAGAAAGTGTATAAACTAATGCATCAACTAGCTCCTGGAGCTCAACTATGTTTGAGAGAGCTCAACAGCTCGATACAGAACATAATCTCTAGTCGTACTATCAAAAAGATACTCAAATCGCAAATTTGGTAAAAATCATAATGTTTTTGCTAGAAGACTGTAGAAGCCAGAATATTCAAATTGGTTCAATCAATCCTAATAACCTATTAAACTGATTTACTAGCAATTTAAACCCACACGAAATTCATAAATCATTTTCATTATTCCTGTTTCTGCAGATGCATTTTATAAGTATACAAATAATAATACAGAAATAGATTTTATGTTTTACGTAATAAAAACTAAATAAGGTAATATCAAGCAGGTTTGGTTTAAGATCAAATTAATATTGTCTATAACAAAATGTGCACGTCAGCAGGTTTGTTATCCTACTAATATCATAAACGCGGAAGCTTGTATAGACGGATTTTGGTTCCCCTTTCACGCAAAAACACTGAACGGATTTAGACGAAACTTGGTACACATACAGTTTACAACCAGGACAATACGATCCCACCAAAAACATTAAATGTAAAAAAAATGCCAAGTCTCTCGATGCAGTCTTTCCATCGTAAAAAGTTTTGAGATCTCATAGAAGCCAAGTCCTATTCAAAATATTTTGTAGTTATAAATCAACATTTAGTAATTGTATCAATAGTTTTCTTTATATTATAATTATAGTGACTTGGCAATGAGCACAAGAAGAAACAAATAAAACGGCATATTTGTAGGAGTTGAAAGTTACACACACCGCATGCGTAAACATTAATATCACAAAATTAATTTTCTTTTGGTTTATCCGTGTCGTCCCAACCGAATTTCGGCAACGGCAGTCAGTCTTAGTGTACTCTCGATTCATTTACTTTCATAAAGCGATGGCCCGTAAGGTATTCTTAATTATTGTATTGGAGCATGTAGTCGGTAGTGACCATCATGATTCACACATAACAAATAATCTGATCACTGGTCTCGTCAGTAACATTTGCACATAATTCCAGGCATCAAGCAGCTTTTAATTTGTGCTCATTGCCAAGTCACTATAATTATAATATAAAGAAAACTATTGATACAATTACTAAATGTTGATTTATAACTACAAAATATTTTGAATAGGACTTGGCTTCTATGAGATCTCAAAACTTTTTACGATGGAAAGACTGCATCGAGAGACTTGGCATTTTTTTACATTTAATGTTTTTGGTGGGATCTCATTTATTTTTTGTAAGTGTATTTCTTTCTTTTTTTTTAGGTGTCATAATTTCTAGGACTTCAGCTACTGCTTTGCTTAGAACCCATTCTCTATCTCTATCTCTTTTGTTTCTTCTCTGAGACTTCGTTACTTCTAATGTAAACAAGCTTAAACTTATATATATATGCATATATATATCTACTAACTTACAAACTATAGCTAAACTAAACTAAATAACACGTAAAGTTCTCCGAATATCAATTATCACTACAATATTTTTTAGTTTCGAAATGGTTTTTCATAGACAGGTGGCGCTATCAAATGAAAATTATCGAATTATTCTGAAGTACTACTTAGACTGCGCTTTGTAACGAAACCATAGCGCGATTCAGACACGTACAACGCCATCTATCGAGCGCGCATACAATATTTATCGCAATACAATGGAGTTTTAGCTTTATTAATTTAATGAATTATGAATTTTATGTATTAATTTGTATTAATGATAGTCTGTGTATTACATTTATATTATTCTTTTCTATTCTTTGTATGTATTCATCCAATTGAATAGGTACTTAAACAACGAACAAAGTTAACAATGCAGTCAAAATCCATACATAATGTTCTTGCCAAACCGCAAATATAAAATTGTTTTCTATGGCATATTATTTTTTAATGTTTTTATAATTTTTCCTTTATATGTGGCTAAGGACCTATCTTGGTGCAAAATTTGAAGTTTCTAAGTCTGCTAGAAGTACCTTAGATTTTTGATGATCTGTCAGTGAGTCAGTGAGTGACAAAATGGTGTAACTTTGATCGACCGTAACTCCTAAACCATTAATTCAATTGGCATGTAATTTCGAACTTAAGCTTGTTCTAATGCCTACTATTATTCCCCGAAAAGCTAAACTCCTAGCTTTGTCCACGTCGAAGATACAGGGGGGGCGAAACAGCCGCGAATCGCTTCGAGAAAAGATGGTACGGCCGTGCCCGTTTTGCTCGAGACTTGGCAGGGGCACTGCCGTGCCCTCAGATAATTTTATCATTCCCGATTTGTAGGGGGTGAGCCCGCTTGCAACAGCTAGAATTTTAGGTAAACACTAGCTGTTGCCCGCGACTTCGTCCGCGTGGCTAGAAGATATAAGTTATGATTTATATCTACCCTGTTTTTTTTCCACATTTTCCATTGTATCTTCGCTCCTATTAGTCGCCGCGTGATGGTTTATAGCCTAAAACCTTCCTCGATGAATGATCTATTGAACACAAAAAATATTTTTTCGATTTGAACCAGTAGTTCCTGAGATTAGCGCGTTCAAACAAACAATCAAAGAAACAAACTCTTCAGCTTTATATATATGTATAGAAGTATAGATTTAAAAATGTTAATGAACATTTAAAATATGTTTTGTTTTATTTCTATTAAATAAACGAAACTTTTCTCAAACATCCAGCTATGAACCGTATATTTATGTTAGCTATGATGAAAATCGCTTAAATTACAATACTCATGTTGATAAAAGATTTTTTTTATGCTCCATACGTGTCGTGCTGATAATCTTGTTTGAAAAATCTCTTAACATAAATGCGCAAGCAAATCCGAAAGAATTTAACTGTGCAGAAAATATGTTGTTTTTCATTTCGACATTAAAATGAACTAGTTCGTAAGTAATAAGTATCATCGTATTATTATTTATAAAACATGTTTTTTAATGATCTATTTTTATCGTTGTACTTATAAAATTTGTTGAGTTTATTGTTTTTCTAATAAACCTGTTTAAACAATAATATTTATATTTTTATAGTAAATTGTTTAGCATATAAGGATTAGAAAAGCGCAACACATAAAAATAAGGTTGACTTACATTGTCAGTTGTTACGAGAATTATGTTATAAATACTTTTAAGAATTTGAATTTAATTTCAATGCGAACAATCTAGTAAAATCAGAATCAATTTTGATAAAGTTATCCTACAAAGTAACATTTTTTGAATGTCAGAAGATCATATAGATGATACCCCGTATCCCCCACCCTTCATTGATGAGTTGCTTACCAAGGTGTGAAAAAGAAACGGAACAACAAACTCATAAGACGCTGTCACGTTTCTCCTCCTAATTAAAACGATCACACATGTACCTAAATGACACTTTAAATTTAATAATATAAAAAATAGTCTCCAACCGGCAACGGGAACAGGGCTCAAGTTGCCGGTGGTCAGAGCTCCAGAGAGAGGAACCTCCTCACGATTCGCACCGTTTTGAGAATGATTAACCACTTGTTACTTATATTGTTATTGTCTCACACAACTCGCAATTGTATTCTATCCGCCTCAACAAAGGCCTGTTACACCCATCTCCGCCTTCGGAAAAAGGCGTGGTTACATTATATCATAACATTAAATAACATATTTTATTAAGATTTATCTCATGCAATCTTCCAAGCGTTCAGTGAACTCGGTTCTTATAGTTTATCGATAAACCTGTCTAAATCCCCGCCCTATTCACGAACAAAAGCCATAAGCAGTATAGTCCAAATGATGATTATTTTTGATGGAAAACCTTAGCAGGAACGTTCAGTAATGTGTGCTGTTATTTTTAAGATTACGCACCCTACCGGTGAAAACGGAATCTTATAACCGAGGAGTCTCGTTCCTAAGTGATTCAACGAACGTGATGGCTAGACAAAATGAATACATCGCAAACCAAGTATTCCTGTTAAAAACAAATTCTTAAAAAATAATGAGATACCAGACTTCACGGGTTATCACCACGCCGAACTGACTGTGTGTAATGTGTCACAGTTTGGATCACCGTGTAGGACAAGCAATTGTGTATACCATGAGAAATGTACTTGTTTTGAGTTCGGGTGTCTTTGCGCATGCGACATTAATGATTGCCAATTGGCCAAGGATTAAATTTCTGATAGCTGAAATCGTTTTCTTTAAAAGCATTTTCGTCATAGTTCTGAACCTAAAAACGCCGAAACTGGATACTAAGCTTTATTATAAAGGAAAAAAATGTAATTTTACGAGTAACAAAAGCAGCACTTAAGTTTGCCCATCTTTCATTATAATTTATAACCCTAACGTTCATTAGAAGATGTCAATATTATAATATATTATTAAAAATATATTTCGTGTCTACGTGCGATATTGTAAATGGCGGGCAAAGATATAAGAATAAATTAATTTGAAACACGTTTTTATCCTTTCAGATTTGGCCTTGAACTTGACTTTTAAAAATGTAAGGGTACGCGCTGATTAACTTGTTTTAACCGACTACAAATGTTAAGATGGGTTACGTATTTTTTATCTTTTTTTTTGTCTGTTGCGGCATATTGTTGAAAAAGCTGCTTCAGTAAATGAATGTCCATTGCTTATACTATACATGCATACATACGTTTTATACCAAAACTAGCTGTTGAGTTAGAGTTATAAGTTATGATTTTCTACCCGCCCTGTTTTTTTCCACATTTTCCATTGTATCTTTGCTCCCATAAGTCGCAGCGTGATGGTATATAGCCTTAAACCTTCCTCGATGAATGGTCTATTCAACACAAAAAGAATTTTCTTTTTCGAACCAGTAGTTCCTGAGATTAGCGCGTTCAAACAAACAAAGCTTTATATATTAGTATAGATTATAACTTTTATTAATAAAGACTTAAGCGCTGGAGATTATTTACACGTTTCTGAATTAAATATTGATTATTGCTTAAGAATAAATCATCAGCTTTTTGCTAAAGTCATGAAACGGAATTTCGAGACAAAAACCTGACAAATTAACGTTGTTTTTCGTAAGGACATCGAAGCTAATTTGTCAAACTTAATAGGTATCAAGTATTATTAAATTACTGAAGAGAGTAATTGCTGTGTAAAGGTAAGCGCTGCTGCACTGATAAATTGAAAGACTTTGCGATTTCGTATGTTAAACAGTATTTGACAACACAGGACTGCCAATATAAGGATTCATGTCCAAACCCAAGACACACTGACTTTTTTGATGTTGTGAGTGATATAGAAATAAATGTAAGCTTACAGCCAGCTAACAGCCGGAAAACACGTTATTTTTATAAGTAGGTACCTACTATACACCTGAACATTAATAATTAAATTAAGACTGAAAAATCATAAACGGGTATACTTTCAGGGCCTCAAAGTAATTTCATAGATTTCAAAAGTAAAGTACATAGATTTTAACAAAATAGTTTAATAATATTAAATATTAAATTGCTCACAGTCAGTGCCTACCTTTACTTCGTCCATGAACTCGTCTGAACTAAAGAAAGATTTGTTGATATTTAGTTTTATTAAAATAAAACTTTATTAATAATTTAAATCTCAAGAGAAATTATGATTAAATGAAGTGTTGACGATGTTTCGATAGTATTTTGCTAAGTCAATCTATTTACCTTTTAATTTAAATCTAGTTCTTAAATAAATACTTTTAGTACCTAGTCGAAAAACGATAATTAAAAGCTTCAGCTCGTACAAGGGAAGAGTTATTAGAGCCTTTTCCCGCGTTTTTATTTTTTAATATTTGTTGTTATATCGGCAACTGAAATACATTTCATGACGACCTCCGTGGTCGAGTGGCGCACGCACCGGTTTCAAGGTGTCGCTAGCTCTGAGGTCCCGGGTTCGATCCCCGGTTGGGTCAATGTAAAAATGCACATTTCTACATTTTCTCGGGTCTGGGTTTTTGTGGTACCTTCGTTGTATCTGAATTCCATAACACAAGTGCTTTAGCAACTTACTTTGGGTTCAGAACAATGTATGTGATGTTGTCCGCATTTATTATTATTTATTATACATTTCTGGGAAATTTAAACCATCTAGCCATAACAGTCCATGAAATACTGCCTTGTGATAGACAGACAGAAAGTGACATCTTAGTTTTAAGCTTCCGTATTAACCTTTTATGTACGGAACCTTTAAAAAATACTAAACGCTGTCCAACCCGGAATTCGAATCCGTGACTTTAATCAGCTGTGGTTAATACCAGACGGCAATAACGACTCGACGTAATTATTACAAAGATGAATTAATTATGAATATAATTTGCAATCACTAATTAAACATTTTGCGAAGTAAATAGCTAATAAAACGATTTCGCATATATATTGGATTTGAAGGACACACTTGACAGATTTCACTTATTTTTGAAGCCTGAGTGAAGGTTATGTAATTTTTGCATTAAATTAGTAATTAAGTTCATAAAGTTGTGGTGGCCTTGCGGCTCTGGGCATTTTTATGCATAAGTGCAGGTTCGTTCCTAACGTAGGCAATATACCTACTATGTGACTTTCAAAAGATAATATGTAATTTTTTTTTAATAAATCTAAGACACCACCGACAAACGGTGAAGGAAACCTATATTCCGTATATTGGAATCTGTAGGTAATCGCCAACCCGCAGTAAGCTAGCGTGGTCATCAATGCTAAAAGCCTTCCCTATGCGGGAAGAGGCCTGTGCCCAGCAGTGGGACGTTTATAATATATCTTATACTTACGTAGATTTTAGAGATCCTTCTTGGTTTCAGATCTTGTTTTTGTTTACTTATACCTGACATCTTACTATTATTACATCGTAAATAGAAAATGAACTGAAGAAGTTTAAACGCGCTATAAACGACAACTAAAATATATTTATTGTATTAAAAATCATGCTATTATATTTTTATAGCATTTTATAGTTTTCAAATCAATCTTCTGCCGTTTTAAATAATTAATTAAAGTTTCCAGAACAGTTTTGTAGAGCAAATTTTAACATGGCTTTCAACTTGTCATGTGCTTGACAGTAAGTTGCTGTCAACCTTTGAGACCTTAAACAATCAATATTTGACATTTTAATATCTCATCTATCATAGATGACCTTCAGTAGTTATTATTTGAAAAATGTTATACCTTTCATCCGGACAAAATTTTATTGTTTTAGTAAACGTTTCAAAAATTAATTTAAAGATACTTAGAATGGAGGAATTTATTGAATAATTGGATTTAAAAACAATTTACAAAAGTAAACATTTAACTTAAGTTAGTTAAAGTTAAGAACATGCCAAAAAAGATCTGTTGGGAAGTAATAGTTAAATCGCTCAATCCGTTCGAGAGTCACAGTTAGCCAGAAAAACATTTTGCGTCGTGTTTTAAAATGCCGACAGCCCTTGTACACTCTTATAACGGAATCGAGTGATAAAGGATACAGGGCCCCGATTCTGCTATTTACAACGGCCGATGAATGAATGATAGTAGGATTAAATTTGAAACAATGCTTATTCTCTTAAGTATTTTGCCAATACAATAATTGGAAATTCATTGTATTGACCGTGAGTGCTCCGCCCCGTAGATAATTTCCAATTATTGTGTTACAAAAATGCTTACAATAATACGAATAGTGCCAATTTAATTTATTTGCCATTCATTCATCGGCCATTTTAAATACCAGAATCGGGGCCCAAGAGTCCGGTTGGGTCCAGAACTAGGCGGCCTATCCCGACAAATACGCGTGATTATGAAATATACTTAATTACACGGCCTCAAAAAACTTAATACATCAATACCAAAACAATTATTTCTATTTATCTCCATAAACGCACACGTTCAATTAAATTCATAATGATAATATAATAATAAAGTAATAATTTACGAGCTATTAAATATTCCTTTAACATTCGGTTGCTATACATTTATGGCTAAGACACGATTGATATAGTAAATAATAAATAAGTATTTAATGCCAAGGTTTTCAAGAAACCCCTAACTTTCCAAAATTTTATTCTATTTTCAAATCGTACAAATTATTAACGTTGCCATGTCTCTATATATTGGAAGTTGCGATTTTTGTTAAACAAAATAATAAGCTGTTTCCGGCCTTAAGGGAAACTAGAAAAAGAAGCACAGGTCTTAGATCTAAGTATCAAAACGTGCTAAGTACAGTGAGTTGCAACCAGGGACCGGCCGGATACTCATTGAAAGGGTTTTTGAAGGGGTTTTTTTAAGCGCTTCAAGAAAAAACCCTATGACATATGTTACACCTTCGAACGGATTACTGTAACCCTGTTCCGAACAGGTTACCCTTTACTACCCTGTAACACTGTAACAGGGTAACCCACTCCAACCTAAGACAATGCAATATGCACTCTTTATCATAGACATTAGTTTGAAAATAGTATAACCACGAGCGCACGTGACATCTTACCGCCCAGCGGCGCCATTGTTGCATTTACCGAGCGACTTGTAAACATGGAATAAAAATCATTGTGGATATGATCTTTCAGTTTAATTTTGCTTGTCGCACTTTTCAAACGTTGTGATATACATATATTTTTCGTGTCTATACTTGTAGACCAGGGTCGATAATTTTTAAAACCAAAAAAAAAATAGTAGGATGAAACCCATTAGAAAAGGAGGGGAATATTATAAAAATGAAAGGAAAAATAATTTACGGGTGATCTGAGGTCGGGAAGGGGGTGGGAGTGACGTTTGAAGAGTAAAAAACGGTTTTTATCGATTTCCGGCAAAACTAAAATTCGTATCGAAAAAAGTCAAATGGCAAAGTTCTAAAACTTTTGTGTTTAAATTTTTTTCACATAACCTCAAAATTTATGTGAAAAATCTAAAAAACCAAGATTGTGGTTTTTTATTTTTATCTTTTACAAAAAATTATTTTTGTAACGAAATTTGGTGAAAACTTGCTTTTTTGTGTCCCAAATACGCTGTAATTTATTTGATTAAAAATATTTATTTTTTCACCTTATTTTGAACTAGCTGTTGCCCGCGACTTCGTCTGCGTGATTTTCAAGATGTGAAAAACTATGAAGTTTAATAATAACTATCATCGCAAAAATGTAATACAATATTGAAAATGAAACACTCTTTTTTACATTTTAAGCTTGCTTTTTTTTCTAAATTATAATGAATCTTGAGCGGCCTAAAGACTATCAAATGTTTGAATCAAACACATTTCATCGTTTACGATACTATCCTGGTGTCAAATATTTCACAGCTGTTTTAATGACTTTTTCTTATTTAATCCCAAAAAGAGGGGCTTATAACTTTGACATATCTGCCTGCCTGCCCGTCTGTCTGTGACATCATAGCTTCCGAACGAATTGTACAATTTTTTAATTTAAACGTGAATTATGTGCGAGTGTTCGTTAAGACATGTTTGACAAATCGAGCCGTTTAAAAATGGGGGGGGGGGATGCAAGTATAAAAAATAACAGAAGGTATAACTCAGTCTTAGCACTTCTGCTAAAAATGTTTTACTTTCGAGGGTTTCCATTTTCTAATTGGGTGGGTTATGATTTTCGAGCACGTCTGTTCTTTGGCCAGCCTACACCTGAAATTGTTAGACGGATTATGATAGTGATTATGAGGTATCATAAAATTATTATTGTACTGTAACCAAAGAGGTAAACCAGAACCATATTACTGAGGCCCCGGTGTCCGTTCGTCTGTCTGTCACCTGGCTGTTTCTCAGGAACAGTGATAGCCAGACAGTTGTTATTTTCACACACGATGTTTTCTGACGATATAAATAAGATGTAAAATTATTTTTGTGGACGGAGCTGGTGAAGTGAGAGTCGGGCTCGGTAACTGTGGATGTTACATAGTGTCATAAGATATAAGATTTTGCAAAATTGCGCCCAGATAAACAGTTTCCTGAAACACGTTATGTTTGATTGTCCTTTTAATATTAAAACTGATCTTTCTCACAAACATTTGGAACATTTCCAAAATAAAAAAGTTGGTAAACGTGTTATCTTGGCCCCCTGGTGTTTTGATCATGATTTGCCTTTAAATTGCTGATAAATAAATAGCGTGAAAAAAAATATCAGACACCCCTTTTTTCAAATTGACAATGACAAAAATCTAAAGTATAGGATATGTCTAATTTGTGATGTTACGACAAAGCAAAATATGAACATAAAAGTGACTTCATGCGCATGAGTTCTATTTACTGTACCAATTTACAAAGAAAAAATACGTATTTTATTCGTTAACGTACCTGACGATCATTGAAGTAAAATACCGTCATCCCTACTGCATAAATGGAACTTAAATAAAGACTACATGAGGTTGGTTATGAGGTTATGCTGTCGATACCGACAGCCAAAATGAATCTTCCAGACATTGTATGACGGATGTAAGTGCTGATAGCTACACGCTATTATCAGCCTTATTGGAGAAATTTCCAAAAATATGTTTCTAATCCTCGTCGGCTTAGCTTTGGGATTTCAGAAACTCATTCAGTCTCGTTCCTTCCCTGTTTTTACCAGGCTACGAAAGAAGAAAATTTTAAATAAGTAGAGATTACAATAAATTGTTAAAGGAATCTTTGGAAGGGCCACGTGTGCGGTCTCTGTAATGGCGGATGTAGACCAATCAAATCGTTAAAATATTGAAAAATCCCAGGTATCAGTAGACATTGTTCTATAAATAGATACGTAATGTCAAAAACCTTCTAGCGTACGCTCTTATTCATTGATAGCTTTGGTCTCATAGATCTTTCACATTGCATACCTATTATGAAGTTTTTATGCAAGTTTTCTGGGCTTTTCTATCTGAAATACTTTTGGCCTATGTAATGTTGCAAATTTAAGAAAACATTATTTCATTGTTTGAAAGGCTTTTTTTTGTTTGAAAGTTAATATTTTTGTTGCTAGTTGTTACAGATGAACCAAGGTAATAATTAACTGTGTCGTTCAGTAATTTATTGTTATGCATAATTATAGATGAGATCAATGTGAACTACACGCACTACTACTTTATCTTGAAGTAGCATCGCCAACATTACCGAGCTAAAAACATAGGTATATACACCTATCGTCAACACATTTGAACTTGAGTAATTTTAGTACTCCAATAAAAATTAAAATAATTTAAGTTCCTTTGTTTCAAGAATGTACCGATTACGAAGTAACATTTGCATCAAAAGAATAATAATAAAAGTATTAATAGTTTGTTTCTCTTATTTTAATCATTGTCGCGCTAGGTCTACATTAGACTTGAAACAGAATAAAATGACTGATTTTGTGAAATTGATTTACTTTCGAAAAAATATATTATTGCTTTGCCAAAAGTCTTAAGATAAATAGCGTGATGTTTTTTGAGTAAATTGATGACCGTGCTGCCTACTACTCAATGGGGTGAAAATACACTTCATAATTGTATTACACGATGTTACGGGTGAGTCCAAAAATTTAAAACTTTACTGCTCATGCCCCCTACATAGTAGCGTTATGGTTTTTGTATATTTGTTGTATCATGTGTACGATAAGGTTCATGCAAAATTTGAACGAAATATATTCAGTAGTTTATGAGATAATTTGATATTTGTGTACAGATATAAAAGGCTCCTGCTCACCCCCTGTAACGAAATGCGAGATAATAAGTAAAAAGTATGTTGACCGGACCTCTTGTTGATATTCTCTGAAAATTTGAATCAAATCTATCCAGTACTTTCCGAGATCTTTCCGGACATACATACAGACAAACAGACAAACAGACAAACAGACAAAAATTCTAAAAATCATATTTTCGGCATCGGAATCGTTCGTAGACCACCCTGCAATTATTCTTTTTTTAAAATATTCAATGTACAGTTTTCACTTTTCTACAATTTTATTATATGTATAGATTAATATAAAAAAACACTCTAATTTTCAATCGAAAATTCACCCGTCAAATCTTCTCAGAAAATGTAAAAAATGAAAAAAAACTTGTATTCGCTTTTTTTTTAAATTATTATAAATAATTTCATCTAAAAAATTTGATCTCATTTCGTGTTCAATAGACCAATAATCGAGGAAGGTTTTAGGCTAGGTATATAAAATTACGCTGCAACTAATAGGAGCGAAGATTTAATGGAAAATGTGGCAAATACGGGGAAAAATATAAATCTTCGAGGGCTTTCGTTCAAAAATTCCTAACTTATATCTTCTAACCACGCGGACGAAGTCGCGGGCAACAGCTAGTTACCTATATGACGTTTCGCGCGTAGGTAGTTTGTCCGAGAAGCGCGAGTCGCGGCGCGACGCGTCGGCGATAGAAGAAAATCAGCTGTAGTCTTAGTAAAGCAATGAGGGGCCGCTAGGGTGCAAGTATGCAGCTCAAGTTTAGTGGGTAATTCAGGGTAACACGAATAAAAGCCTTTCGTGAAGGTAACCACTTCAAAGGGTTAAGTTATTGAAGGGGTTAACCCCTTCACGTGGTTACCATAATGAAGGTGTTAACCATTTCGCTGGGTTTCGAGGATGTAACTCGAACAAAAGGTAACACTGCGATATGAGTTACCCCGTGTACGGGTTACCATGTCAAACGGCTTAACTCTAAAGTGGGGTTGTCCGGTCCCTGGTTGCAACACGGCTTTATTAAAAAAGGGCATAATGGGAATGGCACCTGTCATATACAATAAAATTCCGGACTCGATTAAAAACCAACCAGTCCGCGTGTTTAGACAACGACTTGCCTCGTTCCTAAAAGATAAATGCTATTACTGTTTAAATGATTTCTTAAATGATAATATTGATAATTAAATAAGATGTAAAATATAGAGATATATCTAAAAAAATAAAAAAAGTAAATAAATATGTATTTTAAAATTCCTATATTATATAATTTGAAGTCTTTTTCCAGTTATACTGTTTGCATGCCTTATGGTAAAATGTACAAGGTTCCTAATGTTTTTTCTGTAACACCACTAAATGTATATTTGATACCTGCATTTTGTGCAAATAAAGATGTTTGAGTTTGAGTTTGAATTTACGTAATAATAAATAAATAAATGCGGACAACATCACATACATTGTTCTGGACCCGCAGTAAGTTGCACCACAAACACGATCGAACCCGGGTCCTCAGAGCTAGCGACACCTTGAAACCGGTGCGTACGCTACTCGACCACGGAGGTCGTCGGCATCCCTCTATTATTAAAAAGAGAAAAGTATTCATAGTTATCGCTGCACCAAAATGTGTCAAGTTATCACGATTCATTAGATCTTACACAACAGCCTGATGACAGACGAACAATCAACGAAACCTCAGTAATTCGGTTCCTTTTTATACCCTTTTTATTCCTTTTAGTTCATGAAATCTAGTAAACTTAGGGTTTCATTAGTAAATCGATATTTCTCTTAAAGCAAAGTAATTGACTGCCTAATCGGAGACTTTTAACTACTCAATGCAACAACACAATGTTTAATTCATAGATTGCCTAACCAGTAAGGTGGTCTTTACAGATCAAAATCTTTGAAGAATAAATACAGTTTATTTTAGTAATAAAGTGTTAGAAGCACTTATATGGGTAACACTATCCTTATTTATCAACTGCAATTATTTGAGGTTGTTAGGTTGACACTAAAATTCTGTTGTACATGTACCCTTATACATAGAATAGAATAGAATATTCTTTATCGTACAAAACATAAATACAGGATTCGATGAAGATAAATATTTATATGAACCGATTACATAAAAATAAATCATGATCAATTCGTAATGGTTCAATAATAAGCGCGAATTTACCGCTTTAACGTAACTTTAATTTTGAGGTCGTGGGTTCTAATCTACTCAGGACAAATGTTTGTGTGAATTACACAAAAAAACGATCTGGGTCTGGGTGTATTTTATCTATTTTATTTATGTGTTTGGAAATATATCAGTACACTAGCCCGCTGTTGCCCGCGACTTCGTCCCCGTGGGTAGAAGATATAAAGTATGATTTATACCGGCCCTGTTTTTTTTTTCACATTTTCCATTGTATCTTCGCTCCTATTAGTCGCAGAGTAATGGTTTATAGATTAAAGCCTTCCTCGATGAATGGTCTACTCAACACAAAAATATTTTTTCAATTCGGACCAGTAGTTTCTGAGATTAGCGCGTTCAAACAAACAAACAAACTCTTCAGCTTTATATATTAGTATAGAAGTATAGATATGTCTATAAGCTGTCTAGTGTTCATAATACAAAAAAAAATGAACGCAAAAAGAAATAACAAGTTTGAGTGTAGCTGTAGACTAATTTTTTTCATACAAGGTTTGACGCTTAAGTAATTTCAATAAAACTCAACACCTAAAAAATCGACAATTATGTAATTGAATACGTAAACCTAGTCAAGCTGAAAACAATTGCAAAATCGTTAACGACGATAACCTTTGTCTTTTATAAGATAAAAAACGTGATCCTCTTTGGTCCGATATCAATCAAATCAGTCTTAATATTAGAACTAGGTTCTATAGATAGCTAAATTTGTAACGACCTTAATGTTGAAGATAAACATTTATTTTTATAGGGGAAAGAATATTTTTTAATTGTGTAATGGTTTTTTGAAGCATCTGCGATCAGATTATTTTTTGAGAGGTGTGCAGAGGTGTGATATTTTTTTCCAGTCACGTTTATATTTCGGAGCGAAAGTTTGGTATCTTCCTGCTTGTCATCTACAGACAAATTATGACTCAACAATATTTATAAGCAAAAACCCGGGCAAGTACGATTCAGATGCGCGATTATGATGCTTCCTTAAAAATAGTTAAAAGAAAAATAAATCGGGTTCTGACAATTAATTACATCTAACTTATTTATCCACTACCAACAAATTTATGACAACAACTGTCTGTTACATCGATATTTATTTTTCGTTATAACTATCTAACTATCACGGTTCATGAAATGCAGACGGATACGGACTAACAGACAGACACAAGCTCCGTTTTACTCTTTGGGTCTCCTCACTTTTTCTCCTCTTACCTCAGCTCAGACAAGCTTATTGAATAAACAAATTATCATGGACAGGATAAAGAAATGAACAAAATAAAGGTGCCAAGCCGAGTCAAGGGTTAATAGGTTACCAACAAAAAAGGCCCATATCGAAATACCTCATTGTCAAGACCAAAAATGCCTGACAGAACTATTGCCTACATCTATACTGACCAATACGATTCAATACAAAAGGTATATTACAAAATCAGATCTCGAATGCAACCATTAACCAAGAGAACAATGCGCGAAGTCCCTGTAATAAATTGTCAGTCTCGCCGTCAACTGATGGATACTTGGCATTTGATTTGTTCCTTTGTGAACAATGACTAATGTGACTGCTGATGCTACTGATCGACACTCCGATGACGTCACGACAATTATCGAATGTCTAAACCCTGACGTCATTAATGTTTATGGATGTAAAGCCTTCTAGGACGAAGGAAGTACTTTATAAGGTTCCGATGAAGTTAATTATGAAGATGTAGCAAAAAAAACTCTGGATGTGAAGGTAGCGGATGTTGTTTTAATAATTTATGTATTTTTAAATGCCTTTTATGTTGTTTATGACACATTAAAGGGATTGATATTTCCTTAATTAATTTTATTAAGGCCTATAATGGGATGGCGATAAGAAGTATTCATAAATAGAAAACTTCAAATGCATCCATGGGCCTTAGAAAGACAAAGCCTGGCAATGGACCGTACTGAAAGCGATTATATTTTCTTTTTTTTGTGCATGAAAGCTTAGGTACAAAGTGGAGATGAATACGCATTGTTTGATTGAAAAATAAAATAAGTCAGGGTAATGAGATCTTGAGATGAGTCTTGGGCAAATGTAAGCACGGAATCTGGAATTGCGCGCCGAACGAAGATTTAAATTTTGCTAAGAAAAGTATAGTAAACAGGGCACTGTATTAAACACCAAACAAAATAATAGTAAAGATAATATCATCTATATATCATAATTCAAAGCACCTAAGTGTAAATTAGTCAAACAAATCGTGCCAAGAATCGAACGCACAAAACAATACCTTTGAAACCTTCATTAAAATTAATGAACCTCGATCCCTAATCTGACGACAGGATGCTATAAAGATAATCACGGTGTTTTAACCGACTTGACGGTAAAAATGTGTAACCTCACGAGATCGTGGCACAAATGACCTGATGTGCCTCGCCGATCAAACTATTGATTTTAACTAATATGATCTCATCACGCTTTAGATACAACGTTTAGGGATCCGTGGACACTATAAAGAGTATAAAGGTTTTAATATGTATGTTTCTTTTATTGGAAATTGAGAACAAACCAAAAAAGAAAGTATAATGAGGATCGTTTTGTTAATCTAGTATTTTTCCAATTTTAAAGTAGGTTATAAATGTCAAAAAAAAACAAAGGCCATGAAACTCAGAATCTTAATTTTTGCCATTATGCTGTTTACACATAACTTTAGATATAATTTATTATACAATTCTAATAATAATACCAACTACATAACTAATTTAATAACTGTACACACATTCGTTACTATTCAAGGAGCCCCAAAGTTCAATGTTAATAAAAACATTATAAAATAATTGTTATGTAAATCAAATCGAACTGCAATTAAGCCCTTTTGAAATCCAAATGGATTTGAACACAATAACCTACTGGACCAAAACTTCTTATGAAGACGAATCTTCATTTAGGTATTTACATAATTATCTGCTGAATTTGACGGTACGCCGGCCAGCTCATTAATTTAGACCATGGTAAACGTGTTGATATATGGAAATAAACTGCGCGGGTTCCGTGCGTGCCAATAAATAATCGAATCTCGTTAAAATGGAATCGAAAAAGCCTAATACTTGTATTATAGTACTTTCATCCAGGGTTGAGCTTATTGGGAAAGCGGGATGGAGCTAAGCGCGGTGTATAGTGTTGTCTCTCTTTCACAATACCAAGAGGAGGATACGTTATTGTTTTAGGAGTTTGGTTATCGTGTTGAATATAATTTAGTTCGCTTTGTTTGAGATATTTATTAGGCCTTCACTGCCCTTTAGTTAGAATAGATAAACGTCCGGTTTAGCAGATGTTCTGGTTGAGAAATCTAGACTGAATACACTTTGTTGCATGATGATTGTATTGCAAATGTACGCACGCAATGTAACAAAAACTTTTGTATATAATTAAGTTTAGAAAACTTATTGCGTATGTACAAATAACATATGAGCGTACGTTAAGAAAAATGTGTGTTAAAAATTTAACAAAATTTTTTGCGATAAATGTCTCAATAGTCATTTTTTACTTGGTAAAAGTTCCAACGGAGGCATAGTTACAGGCTGGTTTTATTAAAAAGTAATAAAAGGTTTTAATTTCGAATCTTAATTTAAATCAGATAATTTACTAACCAAATAGATATTTTGAAAATGATCACTTGATTGTGTTTTGTTTTTTGGTCTAAATTTCTTTCTTTTAATCTGGTATCAAAACGGTCACACCAACTTATCAAGTAGCTAACAGAGAGACTTTTAGGTTCAAAATGATACGAGTAATCCCTTCCGAAGATCTGACGTTGATTAATGAGCAAAATGATATTCTCATGTCCACATTACACGCCGAAATGTATAAACTGCGGAAATGAGGCAAACATAGAAAATTGTACATGATTTAGGCAATAATAAGGTACCAATTTAAGTTTAGATAGGCACATGATTATTATAGTATTGCTGTAATTTGATCATCGGATTGGTTATGAGCTCTTGTGTCAAAATCTTTTGGGCATTAATTTAAGTTACATTGTATGATATAGATTTACTTGTATTCTTTGCGTTTTCCGAATTGACTTAATCATTTTATTCATATGTTCAGTCATAACAATGATTATCTTCTACAATCAATGTACAAATGACATTTCTGCCATCGTTAACAGTGACACAAACTATGATAAAAACAAGTCATGTGCTTTTTGGATTATAGCTTCTATTGCCATTAGTAATCATAAATAATTTTATAAAGATTCTGAAGATGATGAAAAACACACGATAAGTATTTTGAAAATCAATTTTAATCTCACTGATAATAATTATGTTTACTCTAAATGCTGAACCATAAATACGAATACAAAGAATATAAAATTGAAACGTAAAAACAAGTGAAACGCAATTACTTTGGACTCATCTGACAAGCACCATGTCCGTCGCAACGAAGACTTAAAACAGTAACAAATGTCTTAAGATATTAAAAAAAGTCGTGGTGTATTTTTGTCTAAAAATCAGTTTGAAAATAAAACGATATGTAAAAAAATAAAGGTTACTAAATCAAACATATTATAACTAAATTTTAAGCACCTAAACAAATATCACAATAAATTTAGCGCATTTAAAGCTTGCATTCAGATTCAACAGTAGCTAAGCTTTTCAATAGAAAAAATATCAATATTTACTAACAATCATGGGTGTCAGTTCCACTTTTAACTGATGACCTAACAGGGTTTACCAGTTACAACGGTTTGTTAAACCCGGACACCAAGAGTAACACGCAATTACATTAACAATTAAAAATAAAAGACTTTATTGCAAATACCAAGGCATCAAGTGAAGCAATTATAAAAATCAATGTGTTATTGTGGAGGCTCTATTTTTAAAAACATGCGTAGTATTTTTAACAGGCCTAAAATAGGTTTGGATTTAGTTATTTATTTAAATTATGTAGGGATGTTATTTTCATACGTTAGAAAAACTAATATCTGAAAATTGGTAAGTAGATATTAAATCGCTGATTTAGTTATAGTGATTTACAGTTGGACTATACTGGACCTGAATCTTGACCTAGATTAGAAAGTAACAAGAATTTATAAAAGTTGAAAGCACATAATAAAAAAAATCACACTTTTTTCATTTCAGAATAATAACTAAAAAACTGTTCAGAAAACGATTTTTCTCTTTATGGTCGGTTTTGGCAATTCTGTTCAAAAACATTAAATAAACTCTGTACAAAACATTACTGACCTGACACTGTAGTCTTTTTAAGTCTATAGTTTCACCACCGAACCCTAACATCAATTCGTTACAACTTGTCATAAATAAAACCACGGATCTCCGATATAAAATAAACAAAGTAAATCCCACCATATATGGCCCACGCACACACACATCACGCTTCAGTAATTAGAGTATCAGTAATATCGATCGAGCTATTGAGTAACCACACACACATACAAACATTGTGGAATCTTCACTAATAGTACTGTCAAAGGTTAGGTCCGTGAGCACAATTTTGAGTAACTTAGAGTAGTGAACGAATTTACTTCATATAAATAGGATGCAGCAACGGTGATATGCACATTCGTTGATCATCCCGTGGTAGCACAACAGCTTTTAATATGAAGCTGGTAATTAATTCTATTTATTAATAATAATAATTATTTTTTTATTAAAAGAATCGTTATTTAAAATCGAATTCGAAATTTAAAATAAAGTTATCAATTTAAAATTCGGGTGTCAAAGTTCGTTAAAAATTTTCAAATATGGATTGCAGTGAAAGTTTAAAAAAGTTTTATATTCTGGATTGGTTTAATTGAGTCGTTGATTTAATTGAACTTTTAAATGTTAATTGACTTTGAGTTTAACATTTTTTATTCAAACTGTGTCTGCGACTTTGCTAACGGATGACCTATTTCGCAATCAAGGGCTTTCCTTTCTAAGTGACTCAATCTGTACTTATGACAGTTCTGTATTTCATCGTGAAATAATTTAACTAACTCTAATAAGTGAATTTATTTTTTTCAGTTCATCATCTTATCCGTCATAGCTTGCAGCTATGCTGACAAATTGGATAGGACGTACTTGCCTCCTGCAAGTGCGGGGACTGCTGGCGGTAGCCCAGGAGCTCTGACAGCACCTGGAGCTGAGTCTGGACTCTCTCTACCCAAAGGACCTTCGTTCGGACAACCCTCAGGATCTCCTTTCGGCCAACCTTCCGGCCCATCATCTTTCGGCAAAGCAGGCTCGGGATCTGGTATTAACCAGGGCCCTAGTCAAACTGGATCTCAAGCTGGACCTTTCGGCTCAGCTGGTTTTGGTCAGCCTTCCAATGGACAACAACAAGGATCGGGTTCTCCTAGCGGTCTGTATGGTGCCCCTGCTGCTGGTTCTGGAAGCCCAGCCCCTGGTCAGGGTCCTAGTGGATTTGGCCAGCCTAGCAATGGACAGCCTAAACAAGGATTTGGTGCTCCTAGCTCTCAGTACGGCGCTCCTGCTGGTTCTGGAAGCTCATCCCCTGGTCAGGGTCCCTTTGGATTCGGTCAAGCTGGCAATGGACAGCCTGAACAAGGATTTGGTGCCCCTGGATCTCAATACGGTGCCCCTGCTGGTTCGGGTAGCCCCGCCGCTGGTCAGGGCCCTACCGGGTTAGGTCAAGCTCCCGGCTTCGGTAACCAGATATCTCAAGACGCTCCCTTCGCCGGCCAGCAGCAACCCCAACGCGCTCAAGCCTCCGCTGACAGTACCGCTGAAATCCTGAAATACGAAAACCAGAACGACGGTGAAACTTTTGCTTACAGCTTCGAAACTTCAAACGGCATTTCTGCTGAAGAATCTGGTGTAGCTACCAACGGTGTTCAGGCCCAGGGCGCTTTCTCTTACACTGGTGATGATGGACAGCAGTACAGCATTACGTACACCGCTGACGAGAATGGTTACCAGCCAATGGGAGACCATCTGCCTACTCCTCATCCAATCCCTGAAGAGATCCTGAAATCTATAGAAGAAAACGCCAGGGCTGCTGCAGCTGGTACCCAAGAAGGTAAGAAAATCATATTTCTTAATACACATTAACTATTTAATCGTGTTCTAAAATGTTAAGTTGGCTGAAATTCAACCATGCAAAGTACAAGATTTGATTGATCGATGGAGACTAACAATGCTTTTACTGCAAACATAAATTCTAAATATCAAGCTGAACAGATTTTAGTGAACAATATGCGAATAGAATTCACAATAAATGATAAGCATATAATGTCAAACTGCCTTGCACCAATCCGATCGGATCAATGTCATGTGTGTTCAATTGTTTGTAAATGCTAAACATATTGTGGTAAAACCTTTTATTTAGGTCATAGGTTGGCATGGTTATCACGTATTGTCTAAGCATTGGTAGATTGGAGGTTTATAAAATTATTTAGGTAATGTAGGTAATTTCAATATCATTGGCGGTCGTTAGGATTATAATTTTCGTATTTATAATTTCCTTTGTAAGCTATAAAATTAAATTGTCTCTTTATATACGAGTAAGTTTAGGTAAATTACTTTATATAGGGATATGTAAATGGTTTTGTTTCCTGCCTGTTGAAAAGAGCGAAGATTTTTGTCTTACGGTTTTTTTAAATAGATGAAGAATCTTGATATTCTTGGCAAGACCAAGATCTTTATCATGAACAAAATCTTTTTAATAAATTTTAATAATAAATAATCTAAATTATTTTTTATCCTATTTATCCAAAGTTTTGTATGCATTGTTGTCGTAACCCTTTGTTATGATAAGAACAAAAAGAAATTTAAAATTGTTATATTTTTTGACATTTCAGGAGCATACAACCCTGACGAAGATAACGCACCCGTGGAGAACTACGGCGCCGCTTCCCCATCCTACCAGGGTCAAGGTCAAAGCCCGTCATCTCAATTCGGAGCCCCCACCGCTTCTGGGTCCCAGGACTTCCCAGGACAGCGCGGTCAGGCGCCTTCTACTAAATACGGTCCTTCTGCTTCCGGATCTGGGCCTTCTGGTCAGCCCAGTCAAGGCCCTACTTCTCAATATGGAGCTCCTAGTGCTTCGGGATCTGCTGGTTTCGGACCTCAAGGTAGCCAAAGTCCTTCATCTCAATATGGTGCCCCTGCCTCAGCTGGACCCCAGGGTTCTTCTTCTCGTCCTGGACAGTCGCCCTCTTCACTTTACGGTTCTCCATCTACTGGTCCTTCTGGTTCTCAGCCATCGGGTCCTCAAGGATTCCAAAACCAAGGAAACCAGGGACCATCATCTCAGTTTGGTTCTCCGTCTTCATCTGCTTCTGGTCCATCAAGAGCTCAACTTCAAGGATTCTCTCAGGGTGGACAAGACTCAGGCTACCAGTACAACGCTCCTGGATCTCAACCTACTCAAAAAGATACTTTCTCGCAAGGTCCCGCTAGCCAATTCGGTGCTCCTACTCCGTTTGGTTCTTCCGGTCCTTCAAGACCTCAAGGTTTCCCTGCTCAGGGCAGCCAATCTCCTGCTTCTCAATATGGTTCCCCTGCTGCTAATGGTCCTTCTGGCCAATCGCAAGGATTCCCTTCTCAAGGCAGTCAGGCCCCTACCAACCAATACGGTGCTCCTTCACCTTCTGCGCGTCCCTCTGGTCAAGGATTCCCATCTCAAGGAAGCCAGTCTCCATCTTCCCAATACGGTTCCCCAGCAGCTTCCTCGGGCCCCAGCTCACAATCAGGACCCCAAGGCTTCCCATCACAAGGTGGTCAAGGACCAGCGTCGCAGTTTGGTGGCCCAGCTCGTGGCTCCTCTGGCCTCAATGGATCTTCTCGCCCTGGACAACAGGGCTCGTCAACCCAAGCTCAAGATGACTCCGGATACCAATACGACAGGCCTCAGACTCAGTTTGGAAAACCACAATCAGGACCATTCGGTCAGCAGCCTGCAGCTCAAGGATCCAGCTTCTCAAGACCTGCAGGACAAGGATTCGGACCATCAAGCCCTGCTGGTCAATCAGGATCTAACGGATACTCAGCGCAAGGATCTGGCAAAGGCCCCGCATCAGGATTTGGCCCAACATCTCAGTCTTCTGGTCCTTCCGGATCTGGTGCTGCGGGTTACCCTAGAGGACCCACTGGATCTTTATCTGGAAACGCTCCCTCTATAGTCGGACAAGGCCAGGGAAGCCAAGGTTCCCAATACTCAAGGCCTAGCGGACCTGCTGGGCAATACTCGCCATCGGGCCCAGCCGGCTCAGCTAGACCTGCTTCCGGCTCAGGACCCAGCGGTCAAGGAAACTTCGGCCCTGCATCCCAGCGCCAGCCTGCTGGACCATCGTCTTCCAACGCTGAATCTGGTTACGAATACAACCGCCCCGGATCTCAGGGACCTCAGTCGAGCTTTGGCCCTTCAGGACAGAACCGACCCGGACAAGCCGCTCCTCAGGGTTTCGGTCCTTCGGGGCAGAACAGACCGGGCCAGTCAGGTCCTCAGAGCTTCGGACCTTCTGGACAAGACAAACCCAGCGAAAACTTCGGCGGTCCCCGTCAACCCCCGAGCTACAGTGACGAAGACGGATATAAGTACTAAAACCAAGGATAGACTAATTTAATGACATAAGAAAAGAAGCATTAGATAAAAAGTAAAAAAAAAATGTTACCTACGCGATACGCTTATAAATATTCTGTACATATTTATAAAAATGTATAGAATTTAATGTGGAGTCACTATGTGATTGATAAAATATGTAAATTAAATAAACGATGCAAAGCTAGACTAGCTTTTATTATGTTTAAGAAACATGTCTTTTAATGGTCAAAACCCATAGGAGTTTCTTTGAAGTATGGCTGGAAATAGTTCTGTATTCCGATAATGGCTCTTTTCATACTTAAAAGGACCGACATTCATCAAACGAATGTTAATGAGCAAGCCTTATTTATACACTTGACGATCAATATTACAACTTTATAGGTAAAACACGTGCTGAAGATTAAGTATGACAGCTAATTTATTGATGCCTATACATCATTTAACACCAAGCTTAGCAGATTAGAGACAATATAAATAAAAATGCATTTTAAAAAACCTTTTTTTTCACACCTGGATTTAAGGATAGGCGATTTATTACGCATTGACATGTCTGACTGTTGCAATAGTTTTTATTTCTCAATATTAAGATCTCATCAAATCTAATAAGGAAATAATGTATGTAGTTTTCTGATTTCACAATACAAGTAATTTGAAAAAGAAGCTCAGAACAAATTGACACTTAAAAGTTACAAAAGCATTTAAAAATAATGTCTTTTACAATAATGTTTACACGCATAATAAATTAACACATAAAAATGTAGATAAAAACGCTAACAAGCTTGAATTGGTGGTAAAGTAAATTAAACAAAATAATGTGTGAACCAAAAGACGTTTAGACACAGTTTCTTGTGATGCAACTAGATTACAACCGGGTCGTGTGAAGACGATCCAGTGTAGTCACGATGACAGACATTGGCGTAAGCGAGATTTAATTTATATTGAAGAATGAATTTGATGCACCTATTTCATAGGTATTGATTTATGTGCAGTATTGAGGACGATAAAATCGGTCGATACATAGGATGGTTGTGTACATGCAAAAACAAATTTGTGTTGGGATTATTGTAGGTTGGGTATTTTTCAAGGGTCATTGATGTTACATATAAGCTGCCTTTTACATGTAAATGTATGAAGCTTTTACATATAAATTTATAATTATGTAAAGCTACAAAAAATTAAACAAAACAAAAAGTTTTTTTTTATTAGATATCATTGTATTGTTAGCGCAGGCTTTTACTGGGGTAGGAGTATGCTAAAAACAATTACAGCATTATTTTTAAATTTTTAATTTTATTATTATAACATTTATTTTAATATTTCACAAACAACCATTACTATATCAAAACTTAATCAACTCAAGGCCAATTCAAATCATCGCGACTATGTACTTAAAACTAAAAAGGTAATTGTGCAAAGGCGCAGTAATAACAGTGATCACGCTATCGACTGTGACGTTGATTGCAGATACAAGCTTAGTGACCGCACACACGATCCAACTGTGTTGATTTTGTTTATTTTAGAGTAAAGTATCGGTAACATAATTATATTTAGTTATGTAAAGAAATGAGTTTTGTATTGGTAATAGATGAAAAATATTTTAATGGTGCTTTAACGAGCGAGTTTTCTAATATGACTTAAATCAAGCTACAAGTTTAATAAACAAGTTCTTAATTTTCGAGTGTTAAGTAATTGTGTAAAAAGTAAAAAGTCTAAAAAGTCTCGTATCGCATTTTAAAACTTGTTACTAACATAATATTTTGCAGGATAAAAATTGTTTAAAAAACCGGTTTCGTTTTTCTTCTTTCCGCTGTACTTTATCATTCATCAGCATTAAAAAATTATATAATAAGTTCTTTTCCATACCTCAATAACAATAAGTGTTAATAATATTAACATAAAACAGAAAATTTCCACCAACATAACACACAAAAACCAAGTACTAATGTTGGTTCGTGTACCACCACTCTTACAATACTATCCCATACATCACAACCGGTTAATGTTCAGAACACGAGTTCTCGCAAACCACCTGTAAACTACAGGTAGCTGCATGTGTGAGGTCAATTCATAAAAAAATAAAACCCCTGTACGATGAGATCGTTAATAAAGATTATTGCCGTTGCGAAAGCGAGACAGCGCTCGTCAATGTCTATCGACATCTCGCTTTGACGATAGCAATTGTTTTGTTTTAACTTATGATAGTACGAGCGCGTAATTTTCGCATTAATTCTTTTTTTTATATTATTGTTGTCCTTGGAATATAGAGGTCAGTTGCGTATTTTTAGTATTGCTGGAATTAGTACCATGTAATAGTCAAATCATTATTTTTTATGTATAGGCATAGTTTCTTACTTTAAGATGTAACGCCTATCGTGTTAATTTTTTTATGTATTGACACGCTAACTGCTACTAAGTAATTCATTTTTAGCATTCAACGTTTGTCATTAATTACCTATGCTATTATAAATTGCACAAAGTTGCCTTGAGACGAGAGACGGGCCGGAGGGTTTCAAACAAATATGCCTGAAATACTTGGAGTATTCTTTCTTTCACCCATAAAATTCATGTTCGTGTGTGAACCTTTTCATCCATATTCATTATCCATTCTATAATTCCTTAACCTAGATTTTTATTTGGTGTTATGGCGGCAAAAAAACACAACACATCGTCAAAAAAATTAACCGTCTAGCATCTAAGGTTGTTGAGGTTGAGGCTGGTGAAAACTATAGGATCGTCGAAATAACTTGCTGTAAATTACGATAACAATAGTCTGTTATGGGCTATGTCCAGCAATGGATCCCGACAGGAAGATTAAAGTTACGGTAATTATACAATAGTCCTTTCGGACCATTTTTTTGAAAGATCATCATCATCACCATCATCATCTCAGCCTATCGCCGTCCACTTTTTAATAAGTGTTTTTAACAAAATTATATCACATTTGAATCCAGACCAAATCGTTTATCATTCGTTTCTACGACTGTTACAAAAAGCTTTCTCATTGTTGTGTAAGATTCAGATATTTCAGTTAAGCAATGAATTGTGTCAGAATTAGGCATGCCTTCCTTCTATTGCGCTTTGCTCTGCATGTGGGTGTACTTTGCCAATCCCTTCAGACAATGCACGATATATTGCACTAATGACACACAACTTAGAATATGTTAGGTTTAAATTATTTGACGTATGGTATTTTAATTTGACAGTCAATTTGGCATATGTTCCTATAGTTTATTCTGAAATTCTGAGTCATTTCTGTTCGTATATGTATGTACATTATGTTTGTTGCCTAAATATTAATTCTCTCTATGAGTCATTAAGTTAATCGATTACACCGTTATAAACTTTAATCGATAAGTTTTGGTTAATAATTTGGATTTGGTTAATTATTTTATAACATTCTTTCGGTAAATTAAAAGGAATCGTAAATTGTGGCTTTCATGTTGAAACGATTAATTTAACTTAAGGAGCCCTATCTTAATTCTCGTATTTTCTATTTTAATATCTTTCAACTATATGGGTCTATACCGTTGGGGATTTGATTGGTTAAGGTAAAACACCCATTTTCGCGACGTGTCTCAGGTTCCATCCCCGCGTAGGTCAAACATTTGTTTGATCAACGAATTCTTGTTCCAAGTCAAGGAGTCTTTATGCATTAGACTTTAATTTTGCGAAACCTACCTTGTGAAAATACCATAGTTATACATGTTACCATAATCATTACACGAAAACATACAAAAAAGTCACATAGAAAGGTCTACCATGCAGGTACAGATGCAAGGATCGAACAAGTAAAACCCACGCCAAGCATAGTGATTTTTGAAGAAGTGAGCTTTTATGAAACTAGTATATACGTTTCGACTTAACATCTGTGTTTTCAGCATACTTTAAGTTTGCTGGTACCTTCTACAGAAGTTATTAGAGATGTATTATAACTTTCATGAGGTGTATTCATAAACATTCATAAACTCTTGTGTAAAAGAATCTCTATGGTCTAAAATGTGATATTTTTATAAAATTTGTATTTTTTTTTGTATTAAATATAAATTTAATATAATTAATATAATATTTCGTGTCATAAATTATGGCTCAGCGTTAAATATTAACCTTAAAATAGTTACACAGTTACACTTTATTTCAGCGTTCTAAATCGTTCTGAATCTCTAGCCGTTCGTTTAGAGATTAGTGGTCCTGACTAGCATACCGGAGGTTGTAGGTTCGATTCAAATCCAGCACAAATGTTTGTGTGATGTCTATATTATTTATAAAGGAGGGGGAATATAAAAGTATCTTTATTGACTGCCTAATCCATAATAGAAACATTAGGCTAAGTACCTAATGTTTTTTGTACCTAATGTTAGACTATATCGGTTTGTGTGAAATATGTATAACATTATTATATTCACCTAAAGAAAAATGCACGCAATTTAATTTCATCATAAACCCTCATTATATGTATACATCCACAACCGAAAGTTATTTATATCATACAAGCCTAAAATAATCTAATACTATTAATAGACATGTCCACATCATACTAATCTCAGTACCACTCTCACGGCACATCTCAGCCAAAGCTCTATATATTGCCAGCGATGACGTCACACATTAGGTAACTTACCCCGTTGGCGGCAAGTGATCCATCACTACGCAATATCAAACCTATCACGTTTTGCTCTCGGTGTTTTTATTTGCATACGCTTTCGTTATAGATTAGTAATTATAACAAGAATTATATTGAATGTGTTTAGATAATACTAGCTGTTGCCCGCGACTTCGTCTGCGTGATTTTCAAGATGTGAAAAACTATGAAGTTTAATAATAACGATCATCGCAAAAATGTAATACAATATTGAAAATGCAACACTTTTTTTACATTTTAAGCTTGCTTTTTTTCTAAATTATAATGAATCTTGAGCGGCCCAAAGACTATCAAATGTTTGAATCAAACACATTTCATCATTTACGATACTATCCTGGTGTCAAATATTTCACAGTTGTTTTAATGACTTTTTCTTATTTAATCTCAAAAAGAGGGGCTTATAACTTTGACATATCTGCCTACCTGCCTGTCTGTCTGTGACATCATAGCTTCCGAACGAATTGTACAATTTTAATTTAAACGTGAATTATGTGCGAGTGTTCGTTAAGACATGTTTGACAAATCGAGCCGTTTAAAATGGGGGGGGGGGGGGTGCAAGTATGAAAAAATAACAGAAGGTATAACTCAGTTTTAGCACTTCTGCTAAAAATGTTTTACTTTCGAGGGTTTCCATTTTCTAATTGGGTGGGTTATGATTTTCGAGCACGACTGTTTTTTGGTCGGCCTACACCTGAAATTCTTAGACGGATTATGATAGTGATTATGAGGTATCATAAAATGATTATTGTACTGTAACCAAAGAGGTAAATCAGAACCATATTCCTGAGGCCACGGTGTCCGTTCGTCTGTCTGTCACCTGGTTGTTTCTCAGGAACAGTGATAGCCAGATAGTTGTTATTTCCACACACGATGTTTTCTGACGATATAAATAAGATGTCAAATTATTTTTGTGGACGGAGCTGGTGAAGTGAGAGTCGGGCTCGGTAACTGTGGATGTTACATAGTGTCGTTTATAAGATATAAGATTTTGCAAAATTGCGCCCAGATAAACGGACAATCAAACACGTTATGTTTGATTGTCCTCTTAATATAACTGATCTAACTGGTCTTCCTTACAAACATTTGGAATATTTCCAAAAAAAAAAAGTTGGTAAACGTGTTATCTTGTTTTGATCATGATTTGCCTTTAAATTGCCGATAAATAAACAGCGTGATAATAAAAAAAAATATCAGACACCCCTTTTTTTAACTATGATAAAAATCTATAGTACCTATAGGATGTGTGTTATTTCTGATGTTACAACAAAGTAAAATATGAACATAAAAGTGACTTCATGTGCATGAGTTCTATTTACTGTACCAATTTACAAAGAAAAATTACGTATTTTATTCGTTAACCTATCTGACGATCATTGAAGTAAAATACCGTCATGCAGTAGGGCTGCATAAATGGAACTTAAATAAAGACTACATGAGGTTGGTTATGAGGTTACGCTGTCGATACCGAAAGCCAAAATGAATGTTCCAGACATTGTGTGACGGATGTAAAAAATATGTTCCTAATCCTCGTCGGCTTAGCTTTGGGGATCTCAGAAATTCATTCAGTCTTGTTCCTTCCCCTGTTTTTAAAAGGGTACGAAAGAAGAAAATTTTAAATAAGTAGAGATTACAATAAATTGTTACAGGAATTTTTGGAAGGGCCACGTGTACGGTCTCTGTAATGGCGGATGTAGACCAATCAAATCGTTAAAATATTGAAAAATTCCAGGTATCAGTAGACATTGTTCTATCAATAGATACGTAATGTCAAATACCATCTAGCGTACGCTCTTATTAATTGATAGCTTTGGTCTTATAGATCTTTCCCATTGCATACCTATTATGCAGTTTCTATGCAAGTTTTCTGGGCTTTTCTATCCGAAATACTTTTGGCCTATGTAATGTTGCAAATTTAAGAAAACAATATTTCATTGTTTGAATGGCTTTTTTTGTTTGAAAGTTTATATTTTTGTTGCTAGTTGTTACAGATGAACCAAGGCAATATAATTAACTGTGTCGTTCAGTAATTTATTGTTATGCATAATTATACATGAGATCAATGTGAATTACATGCAACTTTGGGTTGAGTGTCACTACGAATTCTTTTATCTTGAAGTAGCATCGCCAACATTACCGAGCTAAAAACATAGGTATACACCTTTCGTAAATAAACACAAAATCATATTACGGCATTCCACATTTGAACTTGAGTAATTTTAGTACACCAATAAAAATAAAAATAATATAAGTTTCTTTGTTTCAAGAATGTACCGATTACGAAGTAACATTTGCATCAAAATAATAATAATAAAAGTATTAATAGTTTATGTTTCTTTTATTTTAATTATTGTCGCGCTAGAGATTAGACTTGAAAGAGAATAAAATGACTGATTTTGTGAAAAAGATTTACTTTCGAAAAAATATATTATTGCTCTGCCAAAAGTCTTAAGATAAATAGCGTGATGTTTTTTAAGTAAATTGATGACCGTGCTGCCTACTACTCAATGGGGTGAAAATACACTTCATAATTGTATTACACGATGTTACGGGTGAGTCCAAAAATTTAAAACTTTACTGCTCAAGCCCCCTGCATAGTAGCGTTATGGTTTTTGTATATTTGTTGTATCATGTGTACGATAAGGTTCATGCAAAATTTGAACGAAATATATTCAGTAGTTTATGAGATAATTTGATATTTGTGTATAGATATAAAAGGCTCCTGCTCACCCCCTGTAATGAAAAGCGAGATAATAAGTAAAAAGTATGTTGACCGGACCTCTTGTTAATATTCTCTGAAAATATGAATCAAATCTATTCAGTACTTTCCGAGATCTTTCCGGACATACATACAGACAAACAGACAAACAGACAAACAGACAAAAATTCTAAAAATCATATTTTCGGCTTCGGAATCGTTCGTAGACCACCCTCCAATTATTCTTTTTTTTAAATATTCAATGTACAGTTTTCACTTTTCTACAATTTTATTATATGTATAGATATAGATTTTTCTTCTAATGGTGCATTTTTGACGGGTCTGTTGGTCTAGTTGTTAGCAACCCTGACTGCTATACCGGAGGTCGTGGGTTCGATTCCCGCCCAGGACAAATCTTGTGTGATGAGCATGATCATTTGTTCTGGTATCTGGGTGTAATTTATCTATAATATGTATGTATTTAGAAATATATAAGTAAGTTTATCAGTTGTCTGGTTACCATAACACAAGCTCTGCTTAGCTTGGGATCAGATAACCGTGTGTGAGTTATCCCAGGATATATTATATTATTATTATTATTTAAAACTAGTGAAGGTTAGCGATCAGCTTGTTGTAGTTCTCCTTATCAGTAGCTCGGTGGAACTGCTTACCTACGCTAGCTATCCTGATCCACCCAATGTTTTTCCTAAACCAAGTCTTTTTCTGGCAATTTCCCTTTTCCATCGATTTTGGCCGTGATGACCAGCTAGCTAAGTACTATAATACAATGTAACTTGAGTTTTTATAGCCGTAATCAGGATACAAAATTCATTCGTAAACAGGTTAAATTTTTACGACCCTGAAATGAAATTACTCTACGGATTTTATCGCGCTAAAAAAAAGAAGATAGTAGCTTCATTTCAATGTCTAACATTCGCGTAAACCTAAGAATAAATAGTTATTTTTACGACCCGGTAACGCTGGTTATTTTGCGCTAGTGAATTGACAAGCCATAATACGTCCCTTAAAATGCTATAATTCCCATGTTTTTTCGTTATTTTTTCTCTCAGTTTTTTTCTTATTTAAAGTTATTTATTGCGGGATTTTTGTGGGCACTGATTTTCATAACTTCTTCCAATAACTCTGATTTGAACTGCTTCTTCTTCTTTTCTGCAGATGCTTTATCAGACTTCGTATAGCTTAACTATGGGATACTGTGTTCCTAGTAAAACGGTCGTATATAGGTCAGATAAGTCTAGTCTAGTAATAAAATAGAATTCGTTTATATGCTTATAATTCAGGCAATAAATTGGTTACAGACGAATTCTTGTACCTACACTACTAAAATGTTTGCAAACAAATGATGCAATTCATCATTAATCGTCATATAGTCATAGAAACTATGCAAACAATATATAAAACAATTAAACCTAATCATCTAGAAGCTGTTACAGAGTAATAACATCAATTAATGAGTAAGCCGCTTTCTGAAAAAAAAAACTATAAATAAAACTACAATAATTATGCAATTATAATTTTTTTTTACATCCAAATCTATACTAATATATAAAGCTGAAGAGTTTGTTTGAACTACGGGTTCAAATTAGATAAAGAGACAAATTAATTTTCGTTGAATAGACCATTCATCGAGGAAGGTTTTAGGCTATATACCATCACGCTGCGACTAATAGGAGCTAAGATACTATGGAAAGTGTGGAAAATACAGGGCAGGTATAAATCGTTTTAATTATATCTTCTAACCACGCGGACGCAGTCGCGAGCAACAGCTAGTCATCAATATAATCTAACTAAACAAAAGTTTTCAGCTTTAACAGGTCAATAACAGCTATAAAGTCATTACAACGAATTTATTACGAAGCGACATTACTAACAAACCTTTACAAAGGTAAGCATTAACGATTGTGTCGCGATGGGAACTGAACCCGCGCCCTTGATCTCTGAAAGCGGATGCCGCTACGATTTGGGTCATGACGGTCGTAACTTTGTGTTATAAGCTTTAGGAATAACGGTAAATATAAATAGAATTAGATCAAATATTAGTTCCAGTTAAAAACAAGAGATATCAAAAACATGACCCAATTTTATAATGCTTACGTGCAAATCTGCAAATATTAACGCGAATACAAGCAACAAACCAGTCAAGAGCATGTCGGACTCATAACGCTGAGGGTTTCGTACAAATAGGCTTTAGACAAACAAATTCGTTCTTAAATAGTTTTTTCGGGATCCACTTTTTTTTATATACACAAATCAATTAATATCCTTATCCGTTGCTTAACCTCTTTCTGTATTTTAGCATTTGTTGTTTTGCCAGCAATAGAAATACATCATCTATGAAAATTCCAATCATCTGGCTATCATGGTAATGAGATATTATTATGACCTGATGTCAGACAGGGAAACCTTAGTTATTCGTTTTTATCTCGTCTACGGAAATCAACAATCAAAATCGGGTCAGTAGATCCAGAGGTTACAACATTAAAACCGTAGATGTACAGAACATTAGGAAACCGTATACAAGTAGCTCACCTTTTAATTACTAGTAGTTTAATAGTCTAAATTAACATCACTTTAATCGTAGAAGAAACATTAAATTACGTTAATAAAAATAATTAAAACCCGATCACCATTTAACCTTTTAATACCAAACCCGAAAATTTCGAAAATCCAATTACTTGGCAAACCCACATACGTACTTTTATCGATTAGAATCGATATTTTTTACTCGATATAATCGATATATTTGGCAAATCTTAATTAATCACGACTTCGACTATCATATGATCATCGGAAGCCGATCTATATTGTAAGGTCATGTGAGTGTAGGGTGACCATGTCATTTTAACTTGATGGATGTTTTTTTGATTATTTGTTCAAAGTATTCCAAATATAATTTTGAAATTTCTTCCCAGGTAGTTAGGAAAAGTCGATACCAGCTAGTGCAAAAAAAAGTAATTTGAAGAGAATATGTATTCTACTAGCAGAACAATTGATTTCATTAAATTTTATTTCTTAAGTTACCACAGTAATTATAGAGTATGCGAAGTATAAAGTCTCGGGTCGGATTTCCGAGTAGGGTAATTATAAGATTGAGCTTTGAAGCTCAATCTTGTTAGCTCAAAGGCAGTATTTGTGTTTTGAGTTAATGACAGAAATGAAAATATATCCCTTTAAAGTTATAGTAGTATCTTCAGTCCAGAATTGAACATCCATTCGAATATCATAGTCAAAAATTAATTTATGCTTTATAATTATTTGTAAGGCTATCAATCTATCAAATAATCAAGCTTCTATTATATAACAATCAAACTTAATGGAAACTTATTTAACAAGAGCAATTAATTGAAACTCAATCGAAAACCACTTGAACTTCAATTTTATTCATAATTACATACATTACGTAAAGTTTAAATGACAGCTGCTGTCAACTTGACATTGACATTAGTGATACATGTCTCGCGAGCAGTCGAAGCGTAGTCAACCTACAAAGAAGCTCATTGGAATGTGTAAGCGAGCAAGGTCAAAAATTGATGCGCGATTGAGACTAAGTGTCCGTATGTATAAGACCATTCAAATAGGATTTGTATGTCAAACGCGGTATGTGGAAAGGAACCAAGAAATAAAATAATTTGTTTTCGGTTTTGTGATTTTCCTGGGGGACATAATATTCTTGTTATTGAAATAATTTCGTAAATTTCGTAAGATGTAGTTAATGTATATGTCGTGAAATAAAAAAATGGACTTCTGGAATGGAAATAATTTCAAAAATAGAGCTTCTTAATTCGATTATTACCTTTGGTGTTGTGATATTCGCACTCAATGAACCGCTTTACTTGATTATTTTTATTTAATGGGAAAACGTGGACATAATTTGGTAAATTTCCTCAAGTTTGTTTCATTAGTTTTTAGTTTGAAGACGGATGTTTTTGTTGTTAAAACAGTATTACATAAGATGAAATTAATAAAATAATAAACACAGTAATACAATAATAAAGTAAGCAAAATAAGATTTCCAAAAGTAAGGAATTATTCAAATAATTAAAGATTCAAATCAAAATCTTGTAAAGTCTATTTTATAACCAATCGCAGAAATCTCAACAACTGCCTAAATCACCAACCGCTCATAAGACCATCCACAACAATTAGACAAGTCCATCCGAAGCGTAACATTATATCGAGATTATGAAACATTGGGCACGACTTACACCAAAGTAGATCGATCTGCACCCCACTATATATACACTATTGATACTGTTCGGTTATCAGTTGCAACCACTGCCTTTGAGTAACAAGATCACTCAAGCAATACCACAACATTAAAAATGAAAGTGGTAAGCGTTGTAACAAAAGAAGCTTTTATATGTTCATCATTAAGTTCTATTTTAAATAAATTATCATTTTTTAATTCATCTGTTTATTTATCAGCTACTGATCTTATACTTAATGAAAAATTTGAATCTTCTATATAAGTAACTTGTATAATTTACTGTATTTGCATGCCTATAAGGTAGAATGTGGACGGTTCTTTATTATGTTATTTTCTATTTGTGTGCCTGCACCTGCATTCTTAGCAAATAAAGTTATATTCTATTCTACTTGTAGCTTTTATTATTAACAAGACTAGTTAAAGAGTGTTAATTTTAATAATCGTTTCTGTTTCAGTTCATCGTCTTAGCTGCCATTACTTTGGCTCAGGCCGCCAAACTCGACAAGACCTACCTCCCACCCAACGCTCAGTCATCAGCTGGATCTGCCTTCCTTCAGACTCCTCGCCAGTCCAATGGATTCCAAGCCCAAACCACCGCTTACTCAAGCAATGACTTCTCTAACGACGCCTACTCCAAAAACGGATTCTCTGCTGACGCTTACAACCAGAACGGAGCTTACAACCAAAATGGAGGTTACTCAGGATTCGAATCTCGTCCCGAGCGGGCTCAGGCTGCTTTAGAAAGGAACGCCGCCATCCTCCGCTACGACAACAACAACGATGGAGAGACTTACGCGTACGCTTACGAGACTGAGAACGGTATCGTCGCTGAGGAGAACGGAGTCGCCACCAACGGAGTCCAGGCTCAGGGAGGATACTCTTACACCGGAGATGATGGTCAGGTCTACTCTGTGAGGTAAGCATTACCATCATACAGTTCGCTATATTGATTTGTGACTTCATTTACTAAATCTATCGTTCATGTTACAGATACACCGCTGACGAGAACGGCTTCCAGCCTCAGGGCGACCACCTCCCCACCCCTCCCCCCATCCCCGAGGAGATCCTGAAGGCTCTAGAGCAGAACGCCCGCGATGAGGCCGCTGGCATCTACGACGACGGTAAGAATCTGTTCATTTCCTAACGATCCAATCAATACTGCAATAGTCCAATAAAACTAACGACCTTTAAGGTTATGTAATCAAGTACCAATTGGCAAACAATTTAGCAGACGCATTTGTCTTGTCATGTTGCGAACTTTTGATCTATTGATATATTCGTATTTAGCTTTCCGTTCAGCCCAAATAATTATGAAAGTCAGAGTGTAAGCATCAAAACGATATTGTATTTGGGTGGTCGGCTCGTTTCCTTATGAAGCAATATTATTTTCAGAATGGATTGGTTCATATTTCTTAAATGCTTATCATTCTTTATTGTGCCGCAAAATGTAGAATATTTGAGACCATAACTGTTGTATCGCTATCTTCCGTAACATCTAAAGCTGAAGCTACAATACTTTCTTCAACCTCCACCTTTTCTTTGACAGGATCTTACGCCGAAGCTAAGTACGCCGGCAACAGCCAGCCCCAGTATTACAATTCCCAAAACAACAACTACGAGAGCGACGACTCCGTTGTCACCAACAACGCCTTCTCCACCGACGACGCTGTGAACGGAGGCTCTATTTCCGGCGTCCAGAAGGCTTACCTCCCCCCCGTCAATCAGGCCAGCCAGAGGAGATCAAGCTTCAACGCTAGAAGCGGCTACCGTTACTAGATACTTTTGAATATTGAATAGAGTTAATATATTTATCGAAAATTGAATTTGTCTGTTATTTGTCGTCTCCCGTCTCGAGCTGTGCATTTAGGGTTGTAAATCCTCAGTAATCCGACCCACGAAAACTGATAAAATAATAATTACTCTTATGAAATTTTGCCCAGAAAATATAGAGGTATTAAAGGTCATTTAGATATAGTGTAAAAGGTAAAATATACTATACTAAACTTGTGAAACGCAATCAAGTGTATTCTTGAAGACGGGGTAGGGTGATAGAAAAAAAATATACTTATAAAGCCCCGTAAAACGTGCCTGGGGTGTAAGTGCATAGCGAATAAAACTGTGTAAAATAAACAACTATAGGTACGATTCAACAAAAAACTTACTTTGCTACATTACAACCAATTCTAAAAAGAAAAGCCATGAAAATGGCAGAAGAGATATTTTGATAACGTACCTACTACGCAAAACATTGAAGTCTGTAAATAAGTATTAAAGTCCTGGACAGAGAGAGAGAGGGAAAGGGACAGAAGAGAAGTGGAGAGGCTAGAAACTATATTTTACCGTTCGTGAGTATATCACTAAACTTCAAAATGGATCACTGGATTGTTTAAATAAATAATAATGGTATTTTTATATTGATTGGCTTTTATTTAATGCTTTCTTTTATAACCTAATTGATTGAAAGATTATGCAGGACAATGTCTGTCGGATCCTAGATTATAAAAAAAAACATTTGAATACAAACGGAACATAAATCTTACATAAGTGTAATTTAGGTATTTTAAAGTATTCTTAACTTGTGATAATACTCTCATACTTCTTGTGAAAGCGATCTCAAATTTCATCTAACATGCCTATTTTTTTTCAATTCGTACACCAGATTCTATCGAGATATAATTTCAAAGCTACGATTACCTATCAAAACATGCCCAAACACTAAAACCAGTCACTTGTGATGTCATATATATCACAGAGTACGTGTTGATGCTTTTAAGCCCCCGGCAATACGCCCGGAGGTAGTTACAATAAGCTTCCGATACACAATACTGTAAATAGTACTGTGGCAAACTTTCAATGTTAATTTTGAGGTTCCCGCTGTAATAACAAATAGGTATTAAAATTAAAAATCGACGTTAACCAATGGTTGTTAAGGTCATGAATTTGTTGGGTGACAGAAATTCGTTTAGTTATTTGTAAGGAACCTTCAGCGTCGCGAGTCCGACTCGCAACTCTCACTAGTCTTCATTCAATGTCATTTAATATAGATAATTTATCAAAAATAAAGTAAGCAGATTTTTTTTATTTATTTGCCATTCATTAACTTTTATATCGTATGTGGAGATATTTTACTCAAAGCATTTTGAACTTTAAGTGCTTGTAACTTAAGTATTAAAATGTATATTATTTTATATAATACAATTAGCACCAGTTTTATCAAAACCTGTTTTAAGTAAAATTAGATAATTGTGTTAAATTAGACTTTTGACTCGAACAAAGCGCATTCTACTTACAAACTTTTAAATATGAATATGATTATTTTAATTCATTGGCTTAGTATTTAATAACCCTGCTGAAAAAGTTCAACTCCGTATTTTACAAAAACATTCAAACGATTGCCATCCTTATCATAACCTCGAATAGACTCAAAATCGCTTAAAATATATTCATAGGTCTTACAGCAAAAAAATCCTCATTTGTTGTCCCAATATTTAGTGATCTGTGGTTGTACTTAAAGTGGTTGCATTTTATATGAAAAATGAAACAAAATTAACAAAAAAAATCGCAGAATTGTCCCATAATCTCACAGTCATTCCCAATTTCCCTTTAAACGTGTAATTAAATTTACAAGTTCGTGCGCTAGATGGCGTTGTTATCTGACTCCTGCATCGCGCTATGGTTTCGTTTACTGTGTTTAATGTCATCGCAGTGATAACTAGCACTGATAAGGATAGGAGAGCCTTTCACTTCAAGGTCAAACTTTTTAGAAGATTAGAGACAACGGAGTCAACCTCAGAATGCATAATTTAGTCCTCGTATGGAGGCAACCCTTTTATTAATTACTGAACAAAATAAATGAACTTTTCAAGATATAAATCCGCCTATCAAGTGCGCGTCCTGGTGACAGACGGCCGGATTTTTAGCCTTTGGGCACGCAACCCTAAAAACAGTGGGTAGTGTACTGCATGCCCGCCACACATGCCCGTCATTGCAACTCCTGTAAGCCATAATCTACAATGAAGCCAACGAAAACCACTGAAACACTCAAGTTCGGCGTGTTCCAGGGTAACAATTAACTGCCTTGGAATCCGCAACGAAATTAATCAGAAAAAAAACTAAATACCGTTTTCTGAAAATAATTATTAGAAACATGCGTATAAGGACAACAACAAAGTGACTCTTTTTAAACAAATAAAAAAGCTATTAACAAACTCCACAGAAAAAACCTTCTTACTTCCTACGAGTTACTTTTTTCTACACTGTCGATTACAAGATTATTAAGTCTCAATTAAAAATATACAGTCTAGTAACCTGTCTACCAGTACGTAACACATTTGTTCCTCATTACACATTCCAAGACTATCTTCTCAATTTAAGGTCATCTACAATTAGACAAGTTCATTTTAGAACATCATCTTGTTATGAAACATTGACCACTACCTGCGTCGAAATAGATTGACTTGTACCCAAGTAAGTAGGTATATAAAGTGTAATAACTGTGTTAACATTATCAGTCATATCTAGATCTCCTCTGTAGTCAGTCTCACAGACTTAAGTATTATTAAAATGAAATTGGTGAGTTGTTTTTTGGTTTCTGGCTTAGTTATATAATGTTGGCGTTTTTCAAATGGGGCTTCTTGGAAAGAAAAGCTTTTATTTTTTGATTGATCAATTGTAACCCTTTAATTGATTTCATTTTGACTAAACATGTACGTTGCTGTTCTTATTGCATTACAAAAGGCGAAATTTAGTAATTATCTTTATCACGCCTACCACAATCTGTTTCATATTTCAGTTCATCGTCTTAGCTGCCATCGCTTTGGCTGAGGCCGGCAAATTGCCCAGGACATACCTCCCACCTAACTCCCAAAACCAAGCCTCTGCTGGAGCAGCCTACTACCAATCCAGTCAGTCATCTGGACCTCAAGCCGTAACCGCCTACGCCGGCTTCGAATCCCGTCCCGAGCGAGCTCAAGCTGCCTTGGAAAGGAACGCCGCCATCCTCCGATACGACAACAACAATGATGGAGAGACTTACGCGTACGCTTACGAGACTGAGAACGGTATCGTCGCCGAGGAGAACGGAGTCGCCACCAACGGAGTCCAGGCTCAGGGAGGATACTCCTACACCGGAGATGATGGTCAGGTCTACTCTGTGAGGTGAGTAGCATTACCTTGAACTATTACATAAGTAGTATGAATTGGTACCATTCTTAATTATTTACACATTATTACAGATACACCGCTGACGAGAACGGCTTCCAGCCTCAGGGCGACCACCTCCCCACCCCTCCCCCTATCCCCGAGGAGATCCTGAAGGCTCTGGAGCAGAACGCCCGTGACGAGGCCGCCGGCATCTTCGACGACGGTAAAAACCTTTTTCGTATTTCATTGCAAACTTTACGTGTATAATCTTCCTTTCGTCAATTGAATATTGCCATCACAGCCCATTTCATGATAAATAAAATATTCCGTAAGATTGTGATCAATAGTACTTACTTCAAGTTTTAATTTACCAATCATAAAATATATGTACAGGTTCCTACGCTGAAGCTAAATACGGTGACAACAGCCAACAGCAGTACTACAACAACGCCCAGTCTGCCGCCGGCAACAGCAACGCCGCGTACTCCCGCACCGAGGCCACGTACAGGGGCAGCGCCGCCCCACAGAAGGCCTACCTCCCGCCCTTCGCGCAGCGCGACTCCCAGAGGAGCGGAGCGCAGCAGTACAACGCCAGGACCGGCTACCGTTACTAGAGACTGATTATATTGTTTGTTAATTAGTTCATTAAATAAAATATTTAAATTGATTTAAATTTTTTTCTTACACCTTGTCGTATAGATCTTGGCCATTTCTTGTCATTGAGAAACGATTTAACTTTTTCTAGTTGAAACAAATAGCACTAGCGCGAAGTATTGACGTATTTGTCAGTAATTGGGATGAATCAAACGATTAACTTAGCCTATCCCCAGTTCTTTTTTTGATAATTCATTTGGGAATTATGCATATTTAACTCCCATATAAAAATTACAAAGATGATATAGTAATGATCTCTGTTTTACTCTTTTTAAACAAAACTTGTCAGCTTGTGAGAGTTACTTGCTTATACTAACTTAAAGGGATGTTTTAGGCTAAGTATGTGAACTAATTGATAGTATAGAAACCAGTAAAATGGTATTCAATAACCTGCACCTAAGATACTTACACATCCCATAGGATCTAGGTAACCTCAAAAATGCCGACGTGTAACATTGCAAATTAAAAAGTTAATGAAAAAGTTGAAAGTTTAATGCTCTTAATTACAAGGTCAGAAGGTAAGGATTTCTAATCATGGTACAGGTAATATATTTAGCAATTATTATTACGTAGAAATTAATGAAGATTGTAGACTATTGCATAAGAAATCAAGGCTTGATGGGCAGGTTACTCGTCTCAACTTTGAACCAGTAACAAGTGTTGCCGAACTACTGATATCGAAATTAACTCGTAATTAGATGCTTTTTGTTTCATACGTGACTTGCAGTTAACGCTTCATTAATAAGATTGTACTTGTTGTTAACAAGCAAACTTCTTTGTATTGTTTTTTTTTTTGTTAAAAGCCTTTCAAAGGTTAGAAATTAAATGTGTGTGCCTCTTATATAAAAAAATCATCATGAAACTCTTTCCATTGTTTATGGGATTGTATCCCTGTTTTGCTTGGGAAAAAATATGGATATGTATGTCATGGAAAGTCTGAGGCGTGTGCAACATGCCCATGGGCTTAGTTAATGAAGTTTCACGAATAAAATACTTTTTTATTTCATTGACATGACCAAAGGGAATTTTTTTTTTTAACAAATTATAAAAAGTAATTCGAGGATAAACGTCCTTTGGTACAGACATATCCTTGCCAAGTCTTTGTCTTTGTCAGATTTGATGATTATTTATTGCAAATTCGATCTTTCTTTATTTTATTTTCCATTTTATTTCCAAACTCTCAGTTTCACAAGGCCGACTCGCACTTGACCGGTATTTTCAATCTCTTTTACAAGATAATGATGTATCCATCCAAAGCATTACCTGACAGAACATTAATCATCAGCCTCTTTAAAATGACTCAATATTTTAAACCAATTACCAGAACAATTTTGTTTATTCGTCTCACGAGCGTGGGATGGGAATTGGATCTCATTTATCATAATAACTTAATCTAATACAGCTTTGGTTTTCTACCGACAAGCTTGCTACTAGACGATGTTATTAGCTCTGTTTTAGCAGCTGAAATGGGCAACTAAGTCATATTTAAAGTTGTTACATATTGTAACGTGCTGTTGCCCGCGGACCCGCCGCCACAAATAAATTAAAAAGATCCCACGGGAACATGAAATTGGAAAAATGTTCCTATGTGTATATCCTGGTTATAAACTATTTTTTGCGTGAAACAGGAGCAAGCGTCCATACATACATACGTCCATACATACATACGTCCACACAGCCATCCATACATACATACAAACTTTCGCGTTTCTAATTTAAGAAGAAGAGTTTAGCTTAATTAAAACAGCTGTATCGTGTAGCAATTGTTATAGCGCGGTTTTACTCGGACAGTTTTTAAAAGTAAACAAGTACCAATTATCAGAAGTTTAAGTAACTTAAATTGGGGGTACAGATTGATAAGTATCTATATATTTCTGCATAAATAATATTTGAATTATTGCACAGATAGCCAAATGTTACAGGTTACTAAGTTGTCGACCACTGAGCGCGACGTGCCTTGGGTTCGATCCTCTTAAAGGATTCTATTCAAGTTTCTGAGTATAGTATAAACCTCTTTAGTGTGACTTTACAGGATTTAGAAATACATTTTCATCGACTACCAAGTAAAACAACACAAATTATAGGTAATATAAATATTTATTCAATAGTTTCAACAAAATATTAATTTCTAGTAACGGTAGCCGGTCCTGGCGTTGTACTGCTGCGCTCCGCTCCTCTGGGAGTCGCGCTGCGCGAAGGGCGGGAGGTAGGCCTTCTGTGGGGCGGCGCTGCCCCTGTACGTGGCCTCGGTGCGGGAGTACGCGGCGTTGCTGTTACCGGAGGACTGGGCGTTGTTGTAGTACTGCTGTTGACTGTTGTCACCGTATTTGGCTTCAGCGTAGGAACCTGCACATATTATGATTGGGAATTTAATACTTGAAGTATGAACTATAAATCACAATCTTAAAGATATTTTTTCGAGAAAAAGTCGACATTAGTAAGATTATACACTTAAAGTTTTCGATAAAAATTAAAAAGTTTCTTACCGTCGTCAAAGATACCAGCGGCCTCATCGCGTGCGTTCTGCTCCAGAGCCTTCAGGATCTCCTCGGGGATAGGGGGAGGGGTGGGGAGGTGGTCGCCCTGAGGCTGGAAGCCATTCTCGTCAGCGGTGTATCTGTAATAATGTGGAACAAATTTATAATGGCTCCAATTGATACTACTAATGTGATAGTTCAAGGTAATACTACTCACCTCACAGAGTAGACCTGACCATCATCTCCGGTGTAGGAGTATCCTCCCTGAGCCTGGACTCCGTTGGTGGCGACTCCGTTCTCCTCGGCGACGATACCGTTCTCAGTCTCGTAAGCGTACGCGTAAGTCTCTCCATCGTTGTTGTTGTCGTAACGGAGGATGGCGGCGTTCCTTTCTAAGGCAGCTTGAGCACGCTCGGGGCGGGATTCGAAACCTGAGTAACCTCCATTTTGGTTGTAAGCTCCGTTCTGGCTGTAAGCGTCAGCAGAAAATCCGTTGCTGGCGTAAGCAGCAGTTTGGACTTGGAATCCAGAGGATTGGCGAGGGGTCTGGAGGAAGGATGATCCTGATGAGGATTGCGCGTTGGGAGGAAGGTAGACCCTGTCCAGTTTGGCGGCCTGCGCCAAGGTGACTGCAGCGAGGACGATGAACTGGAAAAACAAATATTATCATGACTAATAAGAGATTTAATTACAAACACACAAAGGATCAGCTAGCGTTTTAGCGCGATTTGACTTTTACACTACTGAAACTTTTGTCGAGCAAAAAGTGTAAAGGAACTTGAAATATTCAAACGTTTTCCTTCTATCACCATAAAAACACCATAACACTACGTTATATTTTCCATCTATCTTAGCACTATTTAATATCCTTTAATACTATTTAACTCTCCAACAATATTTATTTTATAAACTTTTATCCGATCAACGCTTACCAATTTCATTTTTATTATATTTATTCGATAGTACTTGTTACACAGAAGCTTTGCTTGCAACTGATAATCATTAAACATCTGTACATTATTTATAGCCGCTTGCAGTTGCTCTACATCAAAGGCATTCGCGGTCAATATTTCATAACGATACGAGGATGAACTTGTGTTCTGACCTTACTCCTCTAAGATGGTTCAAACTTTTAACATTAATTGTGTAATGATAACATTATGTGTTATGGTCTAGTTTCCTTAAATGGTCGAGGTCGTGTTTTTGTGGTGTGCCTTTAATGATTTGATTTTGATATTGTTGGGTGATTTATGAGTTTTGTGTCTGATACGTAGACAGATGTATGCATCCGAGTGATTAGCTGTGTAGGGACTGATAGGATGTTTGTGATAAAGTTCAATTTGATCAGAATGAAATCTTTAATTGCCGGAATTTAAATTAAGATAAAATGATTATTGAATACTATTTTTTATGCATTGTTTTCAAGCAAGTATAGGCAAACAGTCTTGTTTAAAATTATTCTTTTCTTTTTGTACGCTTTGACTAATGGTTTAAGTGCTTTCGAGCGTTTGTATGTTCATCATGTTTTTTGTTGTCTAAGTTTGTCTAGGTACAAGATGTTAAATTTAATTGTTTGACATTCTCACAAATAAAAAATCAGTACATTTCTTTAAAATGCTTTTCGGAATGTGCTAAAATCCAGTATTTTCCTGACCGTGTGACAGTGGTTATGCTTCTCTTGATCATACTTAACTAGCTGTGTCATATTTTTTCCGTGTGATCCAAATTTTATTTTATATGACTTTTGACCTATAATGTACTTTTAATGAACAAGCGATGCCTTTCCATTTTATTAGTATGACTAAAGCAAATGTCTAATGACTCAAGAATTTCTTGTTCACGATAATGTATCA